>NC_086153.1:88547630-88850660 GCF_035149785.1 Candoia aspera | reverse complement strand
CGCCTTAGGCTTTGGGGTTTATATGTCTGGGTTTTTCCCACGCTTCTTCAGTTTGTTAGGATTTTCTGTTATGTAGCAGCAATAAAACACTAGAGACCTATTCCTTGTCTCAGCGTGGTTCCTGGCTGTTAGGAGACCTGGCATTAAAAAGCAACAACTGGGAACCAGGGCCCCTATGGATCTGCTGACCAGGGCCTGGGTCTGAGCACAGAGGGCTGGAACATGCCACCGGTAACAAACACCGGGGGCGTCTTCCCTGAGGATGGCCTGCCCTACAGCTCCCGCCATAGCATCCCCTACCCATCACCACCTCAATAATGTGCCCCGCCCTACAGCCCCCAGTGACTCCTAATCCATTAGCCCCCACTCCTGGACCTTGGGAGTCTCTGGCTCTAAGTAAGGCTCCCTCCTTCCATTCATACATCCTTACAATCTCTCACAGGGTGATGGTAGGCCCTCCGGCGCACCAGCTTCTGCTCTCGGCGCCGTCAGAGCCCAACCATCACCCCCCCATTCGCTATGCCCCCCCCCTCAAACTCTCTCACTGCTCAACATTCCTCATTCCTCACCCACCCTCTGTCTCTCACTCAGGGGCTGAGTGCTCTTTTTCACAATCACACACTCCCAGACTCCCCCCCCTATCTCTCACGCTGAGGAAGAGTCTCATTCACTCTGGAGGGGCCCTCGCAGCTTCCTGCCGTCTCGGGGGCCGTTGGGGGGGATGGGCAAGTTCTTATTCTTACACTCCCCACTCCTCACCAGCAAGGTCTGCCACACCAAGGCCAACAGCCAGTCCACTTTCTTGAGGGCCAAGTCCACCCCCCCAGGCCTGTAGTGTCAGTAGCCTGGTCCCCCTAGATCAATCCGCCAATCCACCACACCGCCGGTTCGTTGCGCTGCCAGACTTCTCTGTTGCAGCCCGAATGGAATGCTTCCCTTTACTTTAAAGTATCAAGGCACATGAATTCTACAGTGCCATGGCGATGACAACATCCAGATCAGTCTTAGGTTCAAAGCATTCAGCCATTGGTTCTAACTGTTAATTATTTCTTTTGCCACATGGTTTGGCCAGACACAAATTCTTCTTTTAAAAGCTGGCACCTGGCTGCTGAAGATGGAAGGGAGTGTTACTTAGGGGCAGAATGCACCTTTTGCACGAGGAAAGTCTTGGGTTTTTTATTGGCATCTCCGGTTAAAAGGATAAAAAACAGTTTATGAGAAAGAACCCTAAGGCTGAGATTCTACGTACTGGCTGCCAGTCAGAGTAGATAATAATGATCGCAATATATATGTAAATAATCTAACTTATTAACATACTTCCAATGTTCTTATGCTTTAGGAAGGGGCTGTAGTTTATTGATAAGTATCTGTTGCACATACAGAAAGATCCAGGATTCAGAATCTGGCTGGTTTACATGATGGACAATAAGTCTGATGGTGTATAACCACTATGAGAAGGGTTTTAGTGAAAAATTATATTTTAAAATCACATGCCCAAGTACTTAAAAAAAGGGAGGGTGTTGAAAGAGGAAGAGAAAGGGGATGAAAGGGACAACAGGAGAACCTAAGAAACAAATTTCCATTCTAAAGTAAGTCTAATTTTACTAGTACATTTACCAAATGTTAGATTTCAAAACATGCAAGAAAAAGGGAGACCATCTTTGGACTACAGGTAGTCCTTGTTTAGCAACCACAATTGGGACCAGCAACTTGGTCGTTAAGTGAAGCGGTCAGTAAATGAAACCACAACTGTGTTTATGATCTTACTTCAGGTTTCTTTTGCTTTATAGACCTGCAAAGGTCGTAAATGCAAGGATTGGTCACAAAGTTACTTTTTCATCACCATTGTAATTGTGAACAGTTGCTGCATGAGGCAGTTGCTAGACAAGGACTACCTGTACTTGTAAAAGCAGTGGATGAAATCTTATTTTGGGATCAGTCAAGTAAAAGCCAACTTGTTAGTGTAGGTCAATACATGTTTTGCCCAATGCAGTGGGGTCGCAGGCAGGAGGGTGGAGTAGCAACAAGAAAGCAGCATCATTTTGACAAAAGCAGCAAGACTGTGGATGCCCATAATCCAGTGATCAGTAAAAATCCATTTCTAATGACAGTATTTTACCTTCCTAATATAAAAATAATTTAGAGACTAGAGCCACCTTCCTGACTGCTCTAAACTTACAGATCAAAAGGCCTTGCTGGTTAATTAGTTGCACTGTTATGAAGGAGAATGTAATGTATGATCAGAGGATGTGTGTTTATTTAGGCTTCACTCTGAAAGTGTGAAATTCCAAGCATTTTTGGTAAGAATATAGGTGTTTGTCACAGCAGCCTCATGTGTTCATAGTCTGTGAGGAACAAGGAAATGCAATGGAAAGAAAAATTGGATTTTCTCTAGACTGGAATTGTTAGAATAACTAGCATACGAAGTGACTAGTTTTTCTCTTATTGTTCCCCTCATAACAAATAATGTGAACGTTCTAATGGTCTGTGAGGGCCTATTATTAATTTTTATATACAGCTCTGTAGAAGACCTTGTTAAAAGACTTTAAAACAAATAGTCTTGTCAGTTTTTGTTTATTCAAGTGTTCCTTTGGCTGAGTCACTATGGAAGCATTTAGCTGTTGGGGTATTTCACCACTTCACTGTCTAATGATTTCTAATGCTTTAGCCATAACATTATCTTCACTGCTAAATTTCATTTTTATTCACTCTGATTCTTTGTACATCACAGTAACCCATTTGAGAGAAGTGGGGTTTTTTTCCTAACAGAATATTTTATTTTTAAAACACCAACGTCATATTAACTCTTTGGAGAGAGCCATGATTTTAGACTGGACTTCAAGAACTTTCATTATATATCTTTTGAGATGAATTATAAATCAGAACATAATTTTACATGTGTCTAAGGGGAAAATGTATGCATCTAAAAAGATGTCAGCATCTTTTTAGATATCACCAAAGACATCTCTCCAAATTTAGTGGCTGGACCACTAAATGGCAAATGCAAGTCAATGTCAGCAAGTGTAAAGTAATGCATATTGAAGCTAGGAATTCATGCTTCACTTATAAAATGTTGGGGACTGAATTGACAGAGGCCAACCAAAAAAACAGATCTTCAGATCATTGGAATAGTTCAGTGAAACAATCTGCACAGTATGCAGCAGCTCTAAAGAAGCAAGTTCTATGGTAGGGGTAGTTAGAAAAGGTATAATTTAAAAGAAAATTAGATTTGAAATGCTATTCTGGCTGATCTCCAAGAACCTTTTAGGCTTTAGACTTGATTAAACAGTTTATATGAAAGTAAATTCAGTTGATTTCCAAATATGCTGCCTTGTCATCTAAATATTATTGCCACCTGTGCCTATTGGAGCAGAAGATATTTGTCCATTAAGGCTCATCATACTTTTATAATTTATGTTATTATAAATCAGAAGTGCACATTCACAGCTGTAGGGTCCTATAAAGGTTTAGATGTTACTCTCTGAACCCTTTCAGTATTTGCTGCTGAATTTAATTTTAACATGACAAAGAATTATTCAATATATGTGGACTAATATTTCTTTTTTATTTAAAAATACTTTTTTTGTGCCTGTGTCTCTTTGAGTCAGTGTTGACTCCTGGTGACTGCCTGGACATGCCTCTGCATTTTGGCGAGATTTCAGAAGTGGTTTGCCATTGCCTGCTTCCTAGGACTGAGAGAGAGTGACTGGCCCAAGGTGACCCAGTTGGCATCATGCCTAAAGGGGGACTAGAATGCACCGTCTCCCAATTTCTAGCCTGGTGCCTTTACCACTACACCAAACTGGCTCTCAAATATACATTTACATTAAATTAAATCAAATTTAGTTTTTGCTCAGGACTAACACATTTTTTGGAGTACTGTTCCTGGCATGTAATTCCAAGACTCCAATGAGGCCCTTGATTATAAATCCTGGCTGTTGCTGCTAATTTAGTGAAGAATCTGATTAATTTCCATAGAGTAAGCTATATAAATCATTTATGCCTTTATAAATACTATATATATTTATTTGTTTGTTTGTTTGTTTGTTTATTTATTTATTCATTCATTCTTCAAACTTCTATTACTGCCCACCTCCCCTAAGAAAGGGGGACTCTGGGTGGTTTACAATATTTGTTGTGAAAAGTCCATTCCCTGCATGGGATTGATTAAAATCCATTGGCAGTTCTTTGCTAGTTAAAGGGCTAGATGTGTTTTGTTTTCTACAGTTCCCCTGGGATGCTTCAGATACTGCAGAATGGGCTTCAGCCCTCCAAAGCTGATCTCCAAGAAGCACAGCATGAGGGAAGAAGATTCCCCATCTCTCCTTCCAGTTTTAGCAATGCCCATGAGTAGTACATGCACATAGTAAATCTTAAATAAATTTAGTCTTCCTTGAGAAAATGTGATTAAAATCAGACGACTTGATATTTTGAATGTTTGTTTATGGGAGTGTTTCATTTTAAATGCTTTGAACTAAGCAAGCATTTGCTGCTATTGTCAAGTGTCTAAAATGTACTGCTCTATTACTTAATTTTCTAATCCTGCATAACAAGAAGAATAGAGTGATATAGTAGAAATACATAAATAACATACTGATTTTTAAAAAGTCCAGAAAAGATTAATGAGAAGACTGAAATGAGCCCCAGTCTAGTTGAATGAATGAATTACAGTGCAATTCTATATATATTTGTGGGATGAATTTTTAGGTAAGTGAGGTTAAGAATACATCCTAAATATCTTTATATATATTGATTTATCAAAAATAGTTTTCATTCCCCCATAATGATGTTGATAAAAAGGAATAAGACTGCATTTGTATTTGATTATTTCTTTTATAATGATACAGCTAGTGATAACAAAACAGTAGAGAGAAAGGAGGAATGAAAGAAGCAATGGAAGCACAGAAATAAAATTGCCTACTCTAGATTTTGACTAAGCATTAAGAGTTTCAGACTCTATTAAAGAAGTTATATTGATCTTTGGAAGGGATTTCAAAGAAAAGGGACAGTTGGAAGGAATTTGGGGCATAAAGGAAAACAAAGCAGAATATGTAGAATTGTTTGAGAGTAGAAGACCTTTGGGCAGTTAAGGAAAGTAGGAGTGAAAATGGCAGTCATATGTAATTATTGTAAATAGGTCTATATATAACAAAGAAAGAGTAGTTTGTCTTGTGTGCTTGTTGGAAGTAAATGCCAGGCTTCAGCAGGATCATCTTAATCCAGAAGAACACCCTGCACAGTCCTCTTTGAATACTCTAAGTAAAATGAGAATGACAGCTGCTTAGAATACTGGATCTTTGGCCAGGCTTAGTGCCTGAACAAATAAATTATGTGGACACTCCCTGCTCTAGAAAGTTACAGGAACATAAGAGCTGTATTGGATCAGGCATCTATACTCTTATCATTTTTCCTCAACTTTCATATCTATATAAATGTCTACAGAATCCTACCAGTATCTGTGCAATCTCATCTTCCCAGTCATGTAATATATAGTCATCATTAGGGCGAGGATTTCTATGACATGTCATATTTTTTCTGGAATCTTTATTTGAATTTGTAAGTAAGTTAAAACATGTTTTAGAGTAATCTGGTGAGAATTAGATGCTTTTTATTTTGCCTGAAAAGTTATATTTTGACTTTTTAAAGGTGTTATGTCATATTTCTGCTTAATTTTATAACAAACATCATATTTTGGTCATATTTTGGTCATTGGCAACCCTCCTGATAAGCCAGCAAGTTTGAGCCAGCAAAGAAAGTGAGAATTTGCCTGTTTGTTTTTTTTCTTCTTATTCGCTCCCCAACTCAGGGAGGTGTATGTGTGTGTGAGAGAGAGGTGGGAACAAAGGCTTCTCCCCTGACCAGGCCAGAAAAAAAAGATGAGAATTTGCCTGTTTTCTTTTCTTTTTCTAATTTGCTCCCCAACTCAGGGGTGTGTGTGTGTGCAGGAGGGAGGGAGGGAAAGGGAAAAGGCTTCTCTCCTGACCAGGCCTGAAAAAATGGTGAGAGTTTGCCTGTTTTTACTTTTTCTTATTTGCACCCCAACTCAAGGCTCTGTGTGTGTGTGTGTGTGTGTGTGTGTGTGTAAGAGAGGGAAAGCAACCTCTTTTAAAATGACTTCAGTAGGCAGAGACTTCTCCCCGACCAGACCTGAAAAAAAAAGTTAGAATTTGCCTGGTTTTTTTATTTCTTTTTTCTTTTTTTCATTTGCCCCCCAACTCAGGTGTGTGTGTTTGAGGTGGTAGAGTCACATGAGAGCTGCAATCTGACTTCAACATGCCTAAAAGTAGATGTTCAGCAAATGTGAAATTACAGCATCTTGTTCAAGAATTTGGGGAGCAGATTTTCAGTAGCAATAGTGATACTTTGTTTTATAAATTGTGTGAAGTTAAGGTATCAGCCCAAAAGCGTTTTAATATTCAACAACATTGTGACACCGCAAAACACTAGAGTTGTTTAGCAAGATTTACCTTCACTGAGAACAGGCAACGTCTCCTTTTCGTGAGAGCTGCTTCTTCAACTGCAGGTTCATCAAATACCCAGTCAAAATTTTGTAAGGATCTCTGTACAATGATGGCTACTTCAAATATTCCCTTAAGGGAATTAGATAGTGGTAGCCTCAGGCATTTTTTGGAGAAGTACACCAGTCACTCAATTCCAAATGAATCAACTGTAAGGAAAAATTACATCTCTGCCTGCTAAGAAGATGTGTTAGAAAAGATAAGACCTGCTGGTGACAACAATAAGGTATGGGTTTCAATAGATGAAACAAGTGATGTAAATGGAAGATATGTAGCCAATGTTATTATTGGCACTCTGAAATGTGACAAGCCTGGTGAAGTATTTCTTCTAACATGTGAAACTCTACAAAGAGTAAACAATTCCACTATTGCTATGCTCTTTGATGATTCTATGAAACTACTCCGGCCAGATGGTGTAAAAAGGGGCAATAGTGTATCTTTGTAACAGATGCTGCTCCATACGTGACTAAAGCAGCCAAGGGACTTAAACTTCTTTATCCAAAAATGATCCATATCACATGCCTTGCACATGTTTTACACAGAGTGGCCAAAGAGATTCAAAGGAACTATCATGATGTATATAAGATAATTTCGAATGGGAAAAAAATGTTCATTAAAGCTTCGAGTACAAAAGTTCAAAGAAATTGCTCCTACTTTGGTTCTCCCTCCCCAACTTGTTGTGACACGTTGGGGGACTTGGCTGGATGCAGCTATGTATTATTTCACAAATTATGCTTCCTTGCAGCAGATAGTTAAAGAATTTGACTGTTGTGAATCTTCTTCCATCAAGATTGTGCAAGATTCCTTTTCTGAAACCTTGGCTGGGAACTTAGCATATATAGGATCTAACTCCAGTGGATTATCAAGAGCAATCACCAGCCTTGAAACTGTAGGAATGGAACTTAGTGATGCACTGAAGATTGTAAAACAAACTGCGTGTGATTTAAAGCAAGCAAAGGGGAAAGTGGCTGAAAAAATTAGTGATAAACTGCAAAGAGTGCTGCAATCTAATCTGGGTTATTCAACACTTTGCAAAATAAGTAATGTTCTAAATGGACTTGAAGCAAAATTTGAAGACTTCGAGCCAGAATTTTCTCCAGATGAGTTTGCTTTTTTCAAATTTGTTCCTATAACCTCTTGTGATGCCGAACGGAGTTTCTCCAAATACAGGAACATACTGGTGGACAACAGAAGGAGTTTTGAGTTTGATAACCTCAAGATGCACGTGGTCATCCAATGCAATTCTGCTGTTAATGAAAACTAATCCAGGGATCACCATTTTACTCTCAAAATGTTCATTTGATTCCTTCAATACTAGCACTTCTGCACTGGAAGTGAAGAAGAATAAACCTTTTAATTTGTGTGTGTGTCTGTGTGTGTGAAAGCACAGATTTTTAACAATTGGGTGCTAATTTCAGAAAAATTGCGAAGTCATATTTTTGCTTTAAAAGTCATATTTTTGCTTTAATTGGTCATATTTAAACGGTTTTAAGGTCATAAATGCTTGCATATTTCCAACATTTTTAGGTCATAGAAATCCTCACCCTAGTCATCGTGACTGCATATTCTGCAAATCATGGAACTGTGAACAATTACAGTGTTATAGTTCATTTTACAGCTATACTATACAGAAATGGCCAGGAAAGGATTATTGGAATAATGCAGAAAGAAAACAAAATCCTTTGTGGAAAAATGGCATACATTTGCAGAACTGGAAACTTGATAATTATAGGAATTATGTGTCAGCATATTATATATAATTTGATCCTCTCTTTGTATTTTGTTTGCTTGTTTCCTTTGCGAGTTTTGTTTTGCTTTCTTCAAGTAGCACAGTAACTCAAAAAGAATCTCAAATCCTTTATTGGAATTTAAAATAGAAAAAAGGCACATAAATGGGCATCTGATCATGTTTTGCACAGAAGAGTAAACAGGCAACCTTCTGCACACATCATTTTTTGTACATGCATTTTCATTTTATCGTTTTTAAGATTGAGACTAAGAATGCACAGTGTGATGCATCCAGATTATACATGCAGCTAACATTATTGTTAATGGTTATCCATTTTTACACATCTAATAAATCAGGAATATCTATCTATCTATCTATCTATCTATCTATCTATCTATCTATCTATCTCTAAGAAAAATGCCAATTCACTAGTACATCTTCACTGAAAATGATTTAGTTTAAATTTAATACAGCAAAGCTATATAAACAATATTCTTGCTACTACTAAGATAAAATTATGTGATTAGAGAAGCCAAATCTTTGTTTGATTTCTATATGTAAGGATTTTGTTTTTTATCCCATGTATTTTAGGTATTTTGCTTTCTTAATATAAACTGGCATAACTGAAATGAGAAAAGATAAATGTGATAATTTTCCATTAACATAAGAAACACTGTAACAACAATTATTTTGGCAAGAAACCAAAATTTTTAGTTGGTTGTTAGAGTGATCAAAGAGACAGCTGTTCATAGGAAATAGTTCAAGACAGTATCATTACAGTGACTTCAGCTACAAGACGGACAATAAACAATCCAGTATGTTTATTTATAAAGCATAGATGGAAAAATATGGGTGGAGAAGAAAAGACATATTGCAGGGATTGAGAAGATGTAGCTGAGCCTAATGTAGTCCACTGTTATAAATAATTATATATACTTATATTGCAAAGAGGAATTGAGGAAAGAAGTTTAGGATAAATGTATTGGGCCAACATTGTATATTGTACTATACCTGTATTTGGAGAAGTTAAGTAATTATGATGTGGCAAACTTGTAATACCCAGTTTTAATAACACCCATATTAATTACTAAGGTTGGGATTATAGGGAGACCAAATGACCATCTGATCCAGCATTCTGTTACCACAGTTTCCAGTTAGACACAAAATGAGAGTGGTCATTAGCAGAGTAGTATAATACTCCTTAGCAGAGGATTATCGTACTCCCAACTATATTGAGAGGCATTCTTCTCTGAGACTGAAGATACTATATTCTCATCACAACCAATCCCTATATATATGATATGCCTCATCCCAATTTAAAGCCTACCTGAATTGGTGGCCATCTCTGTATTGTGTGATACAATAAGAAAATACCTCTATTGTGTTTCCCTCTTATATGTTTTTTTCTCAGCTAAAGGTCTGTATGTTGTAACCTTTCTTGATAAAATAATCACTGACTCCTCAACCTTTTGATTGCATATTTCAACAGTGTTGCCAGCACTGCAGTATACTTTTTGAGATGTTGAAAGAAGAAACATAGTATTGAAATGTGGTTACTCTATCTGTCTGTCTGTCTGTCTGTCTGTCTGTCTATCTATCTGTCTATCTATTTGTTCATTTGTTTGTCATATTCCTCTACCGCCCATCTCGCATGCAATGATTCTGGGCGGCATGACTATTCATTTGTATAAGTTATTACAATACAACAATGTTAGTGTTGTTCCCCTTATTAATAATTTCTAACATGAAATATATATGGTTTTTTTTACAGCTGCTAATACTAAGTCAACATTTTTATTGAGCTGTTCAACACTGGCCAGTCATGTCAGCTTAGAACCCATAAGCTTATATGTGAAATTAGGATTTTTAGCTCACTGTGGATCATTTTACAGTACTTTACATTGTGTTCCATTTGCCATTTTATTCCCCATTTACCTATTTTTATTTTTATTTTCAGAACTTTTTCAGAACTTCTTGTAATTTTTTTTGTTTTTATCATTTTGATTAATTTGGCTGCAATAGCAGCAGCAAACTTGGTGACTACTCCTAGTTTCAACTATGATCAGTTATGAACAAAGTAGTTCATGCCTGTCTCAATCACTAAATCTCAGTATAGACCCTTGGGTGAAAAAAAACCCTATATTTCTTACCTCCATTTATCCCCACTCTTTGCTTCCTACATTAATCAATTACTCATCAATGACTGCTAATATTTGCTCAGGAAGCTTTGGCAAGTGCCTTTGTCAGAAGATTTTTGAAAGTCTAAAAGCACTTCCAGACCATCCTTATTCACTTAGGACTTACAGTAACCTTGCAAAAACTGTGCTGACCCTTAGATAATAAAGGTAATTCTAATCCTTAGAATACTGAATCTTTTTACAATTCTAAGAATCTTATCATTAAACAGTGGCTAGGTACAGACATCATATGACAGAATTGAGCTGCAGTGAGGCTTAAGCTCTCCTCTCCAACACAGCTGCAAGAAATAATTTGGAAGCATCTGCTACCCTTTTTCTATTAACTCTAGCTCATCATTTTGTCTGAAACTGATAAATTCTGTTTATCTATTACAGGTTATGTCAGCTTATTTTAAAAATTGTAGTTTAGTTTAATTAGAGCTTAGAATTCAAATATTATTTTAACATTCACATAAAAGGAGAAGAGGAGAAGGGGGGAACATATGAGTTGAAGATTCAATACGATTTATTTTCATCAGAACCATAATTTATTATGACATCTGAATGTAACTATCTGTCATGAGTACTGATGGCGAGCAGGAGGGGGCCTCTATCCAGGGGGGAAAATGCATGCGTAGTACTGAGGAGTTAAGCAGCCATTCAAAGAGACACAGATCAGACCTGCCTTAACCTTTGGGGTTTATCTGTCTGGGTTTTCCCACGCTTCTTCAGTTTGTTAGGATTTTCTGTCTTATGTAGCAGTAATAAACTCTAGAGACCTACTCCTCGTCTCAGCGTGATTCCTGACTGTTAGGACACTATCAGTTTATTATTAAACAGGAGGTAATCAGTACAGGTTCACACTACATAAAGTTCAGATCTAGATGTTTATCATTAAGGACATAATTCACTTCAGTTACAGTATAATTAACTTACCTTTCTTGAGGAAAACTAGTGAATTGAGAATGGTGGGGTGGAAATAACAAAAGCTACCTATGTAGCAGCAGATGTCCGGTAGAAGAAAGAAAAAAAAACAAGATTACTGGCATGTTGTATTTGGTCTAAGGGAACTGTCTGTTTTAAGTTCTTCAGACTGATCAATGATCTTGATACTCTGTGACTCAATCCATGTGGTCTAAAAGTAGTAGAACAGTATTTTTTTTACTGTTTAAGTAGAGCAGGAATTGAGAACCTTTTTTTTCTGGGTAGTGCTGTTACTTTGTAGTTATATTGACTATCAGGAGGCATCACGTTACCGATTTCACCCTTACTGGGAATCCGAATCATCAGGTATGGGTAGCCTGCGTCTGACAATTCCCAATAAGGATGAAGCCGGTAACACAGTGCCTCCTGGTGGTCAGTGTAACTGAATAATACCATACAAGACACTACAAATAGAAAAATTGGACATGGAAGTCATGTGAAACTCCATACATAGGAGCATGACATAACATCTGTATCTCACTGCTTTGAGAGTTTAAGGGATGGTAGACTTTATACACCATTTTGACAGCTGTTACTTTGCAGGAAATTGTAAGTGGGTTACTGTTTCAGCATTGCAAGATTGTATAGATCTCTTTTCTCCTCCTCCCCAACCCTTTCCTTTTCATAGTCTCTTTCTTTTCCTTACATACATGCAGATACAACACACAAAAATCAAAACACAGCACTATTTATCTATAGGTGGAAGTGCTTTTGAGATATATCAAAAAGTGATTAGGAGATTGTACTTTTTGTGAACTTTCAAATAATACTACAAATTTATTTTTGCTAAATAATAATCTTTGTTTTCACTAAATTTTGCTTAATAAACTAAAACATGCCTATTTAAAATTCACTGTGTCTTAATCAGGCCACAAATATTTCTTTTTAAGCATTCCATGGTATTTCATTTATTTGTTTAATTTGCTGCTATAGCAATTGAATTCCATCACATTTAGCATTTTGTTGGTGGTAGAGGGTTTTTTCATCACAACTGTACAGTATGATCAAGTTGGTTTAGGCTTGGCAAGAAACTACATTTCTTTCAATTGAAGACATATGCAAAAAACACAGCAATCCCCTTCTCTGCCCCCATGAAGTCTGTCTGTAATAAAGTAAGAATTATTTTATAGAAGAGTGACATTTAAACTGCCTTTGTTGGTATTAGCACCTGGCTGAATTTATCTGGCTGAAAAACTAAGCAGGTTGGGCCCGGGTAGAATTTTATACTGGAGATCTCCACATGACTAGACTGGGAAGTTGAAACAACATCTTGGAAAAGGTGAATGGCAAACCACTTCCATACATTTACCATATAGAAAACTGGGAGACTTTACCTTTTTAAAACTTAAATTAATGTATAATTTTCTGGGGATAATGATAAATTAGAAACGTCTTCTGACTTTTGGAATGCTTCTTGGAAATAAGCATGATCTGCGTAAACAGCATTGCATTCAAATAGTAAAGAAATTTGAGATGCCCTTGGTTCTGCCTGCTAATAATCACTGTTCTACTGAGTGCCTGAACTGGCATGACAGTGATCACATTTTCATAAACTAATGTTTCCTGCCTCACAAACCTTTTGTTTCACAACTTCTTTTTCCTTTGAAATAAAATATTCACTAGTCAAGATCTCTGTCTTTTCTTCTTTCTTTCCTCTTCTGCAGAGAACTAAATTCAGTGATACCCAATTGCAAATTCATTCATTCATTCATTCATTCATTCATTCATTCATTCAATTTGTATAGTTGCCCATCTCAAACCAGTGACTCTGGGTGATGAATAATGGTAACAGCAAACAAACACAGTACAAAAAGAAATTAAATACAAATAACAGCCAAGAGATGTTACAATCTGGCGGTGTCAGCACAATCAGGAAACAGGGCCCTTCACATACTTGGCACCCCAGGCCTGGGCATATAGCCAGGTCTTCAAGGGGTCAGGGCCATCCTAATGTTTATTTAATAGGCAGTGGGGGGTTGGACAGAAATTTTCATGACCTAAGAGGCTCATTAGCATCAGGTTGATCAAGTAGGGCCTCAGGAAGTTGTTTACTAACACTGAAAGGCTGGAGGTCAGAATATACAATAGCAGAAAATTAGTATTCTTTATGAAGTAAAGGAGATCTGTATAAGTTTTGCATTCAGAGCCGATGAAGATGATGAATGGGACAACTACCATGGATCCATCTGTGGGCCTGATGACTTGTTCTCACTAAATCACTTAATTCAGTTAGTGCATTTCCGATGCTTAATGAATGAATCAGTGAATTCTGTGTATCATTTTGAAAAAAGATACATGCTTTGTGGATGGGAAAGATGAACATAAAAAGAAAAATGCTGTATTACTTGATTTAACAAGTAGCATTTTTATATATAGAAATATATAGCAAAATTTTGCCATCATGGCCCTAATAGTAAGAATGAAGCAAAAATAATACTGCCCATTTATGCAACCTTTCTTCAATAAAACTTCCATGTATCTTTGAGTTTCATGAGGTTGTTCCATAATAATAAATAAAAGATTCTAGCTAATACTTCTTCTTTGAATGTTGGCTGGTTCATAGTGGTCTGATGCTAGTATGTTTTAATGGTGATGTGGACTCCTGCACTGTATGCTATTCTATCCAGTGAAACTAGCAAATAAAAAGTGACATGAAGCCTACCTTATCTAACGCAGGCCAAGATTTCAATTGTGCTTTAAATTACTAGTTGGTAGTTTAAATAATATATTCATTGGGATTTCAATAATGTTATGTTCTCTTGAACTTGTCTATACATTTGCTGTAAATCTAAATCTACTCAATCATAGCCAAATAAATTTTTGTGGCTTCTTTTGGATTGTTATGAGGTATTTATAAGAGAGATGAAATATGTATAGTTATAATTCTTTGGAGGAAAAGAATGGAATGTGGGTTTTCCATTTCATTTATACTGTGTTTCACGGAGGGAGAAGAGCTTCCAAATCTCCATTTTCATTTTCACTTGAACTCTTAAAAATACTCATTAAGTAAGTGCTAGGAAAGCAGTACCTTTGTGACTAAATCAATTTCTTTCAAAAGTGAAGGGGAAGGGCATTTTGGAGTTTTCATAAGATAGCAGTAATTAGTGTCTAGATATCAGATAAAACAGATATAAAGATTATGTGTTCAGCTTTTCCAGCTATGGTAAGATGTATTGTAATTCTGTATAAATTTCAGTTATTTAACATGTTCATTTGCACGTATTTATTTATTTATTCACATTTCTATTACCGCCCATCTCCCCCCAAGAGGGGGACTCTGGGCAATTTACAATAAAATTCTCCTTTAAAACCTCAAAACATAAAATTACCAAATCAGCATCTACAATACTAAAATAATAATTATAAATATAAAATCCAAGTGGGAAAATTTCCATTTGGTAGGGAGAACTCTATGTCACCAGCCACCTCCAGGAAGATATTTTGCCCTTCCCATCCCAGGCGAGGCGGCAGAACCAGGTCTTCAAACCCTTCCAGAAGGTCGAGAGCGAAGGGGCCTGCCTCACTTTGGGGGGCAGAATGTTCCAAAGGGCGGGCGCCACTGCAGAGAAGGCTCACCTCCTGGATCCCGCCAAGTGAAACTCCCTTGCCGACGGGATCTGCAGCATGCCTTCCCTGCATGACTGGGTGGGACAGGTTGATGTTATGTGGATGAAACAGGTAGCCTGACAGTTATGGGGATAAGACAGGTAGCCTGACCCCATGCCATGTAGGGCTTTAAAGGTGATAACCAACACTTTGAATTGGACCCGGAAGCAGACTGGAACCAAGTGCAGCTCGTGCAGTAAAGGTGTTACGTGTGCTGATCTTGGGGCACTCATCACTGCTCACACAGCTGTATTCTGGACCAGCTGAAGCTTCCGGATACTCTTCAAGGGTAGCCCCATGTACAGCGCGTTGCAGTAATTTATGTGGGAGATGACCAGGGCATGAGTGACTGTCCAGAGGGCATCTTGATCCAGGAAAGGTCACAACTGGCGCACAACATGAAGTTGTGCAAGGGCCCTCCTGGCTACGACTGTCGTGAGTCCAGGAGGACCCCCAAGTTACGCACCAGTTCTGAATGGGGCAGTGCCACCCCATCCAGAACTAACGATGACAACTTCCTAGATACCGAGGAGCTGTCAATCCACAGCCACTCCATCTTACCAAGGTTCATCTGAAGCCTGTTGTTCCCCATCCAGGCCCCCACAGCCCCCAGGCAGTGAGAGAGGGCAGCCACCGCATCCCTTACTTCACCTGGGATGGAGATATATATCTCAGTATCATTAGCATATTGATGGTACCTCATCCCGTGGTGGCAGATGATCTCACGCAGTGGTTTCATGTAGATGTTAAATAGGAGAGGGGAGAGAACCGAACCCTGCGGCACCCCAAACAGCAGGGGTCGAGTGTCGGATCTCTCATCTCCTATCATTATTAATTCACATGGGCAAGTTTTGGCAAAAGTCTGCCCCGTTGGGTCCTCTTTTTTTGATAGTAAGAGTGGCCATTCTACTAGCAGGCAATGCAACTTGGGTGTAATTAGGGTCACTTTGTAGGAATGTCACTCTCTTTGAGCTGTCGATCGGAAGGTCGGCGGTTCGAAACCGCGCGGCGGGGTGAGCTCCCGTTGCTCGTCCCAGCTTCTGCACACCAAGCAGTTCGAAAACATGCAAATGTGAGTAGATTAATTGGTACCGCTTCGGCGGGAAGGTAACGGCGTTCCGTGAGTCATGCTGGCCACATGACCCGGAAGTGTCCTATGGACAACGCCGGCTCCAAGGCTTTGAAACGGAGATGAGCACCGCCCCCTAGAGTCGGACACGACTGGACTTTACGTCAAGGGAAACCTTTACCTTTACCTTATTATGGCCCCAAAGCTCTGGAATTTCTCCTGTGTGGTGCTTAGGCCTTGGAAATGCATTGTGTACCAGAAACAAAACAGTCAACTCCAAGTTGGAAAGTGTTTTTTTGCTCCTAAAATTCAGACCAGTTTAAGGAAAGAGAAAAATTTATATTGAACTAAGGAGGTGATAATAGCAGTCAGCTGAAAGAACTTAAGCACCGAGATAATAATGTGTTATATATTGCTGGGCAAAAAATTAAAAGAAAGAAATATTATACATTATAATATTTAAATTATAAATTATATACGCAATCGAAAATCTGATCTTTTGTTTATCCCAATAAAGGATATACAGTATGTTGGCAATTTCATTTGCTCTTCTGTTAGAGTATTGAAAGGAATTATTTGTGTAAAGAAAATGTTTTCCTTTTTATACAGATGCATGTGCTAAACTTAAAAGGAGTAGAAGTATTTTTACCTTCAATCTGTAATATTTGTCATACCTATTACTTATTATACTCTGTTCAGTATACCTTTAAGTCCTTTTGGATTTCAATGGAATTGAATTTGTTTTTCATTATTTTACTGATCAGAAAACTGTTAACTGCCATGTTCCCAGAGATATTTGTTCTCTCTATCAAAGAGAGCAGTGGTTGAACCTTTGAATGACAAGTACTGAAATAACTGCAACTCATTTCTTCAAGAGTATTTCTTTCCATACTCCAATGCTATATGTCAACCCTTTAAAAAAAATGAGGCAGACTTTCAAATGTACCAGAGAAAACAAGTAAAACAATATAATGGGTGTGCCAAAATCCTCAAGCATTCTTGAAGTATTTGGGTCCCATCCATTGCCTAAAATCTGTGTTTCATATTGCTTTTAATTGTGTGGTGATGATATAGTCCATGTGGATATATCCTTCATACATGGAGCATAAGCCCAGACTTCGCAAAGACTGAGACATTAAAATAGGAGGAGGGGAATTATCACCACTATATTTTAGTCCAGACAAAAAATATCAAGAGTAGCAGCAATAACATCATCATTTTAGTTCCTTAATCTCAAAAAACAATCCTCTTCTTTAATTCTAAAGAAAAGAGGGCTGTGGCCTGTAGTAATATTTTTTTAAAAAAATGTAAATGTAGCCAATTTCAGCAACATATCCTCCATCTTTCTCTCATCAAAGTTAATTCTCATTCCAGTTCTGTTAGTTGCTATGGTTGAGCATTTTGATGTACCCTGAAGATAATGATAGCACTCTTCTTCACTTAGATCTGAAAACAGGATTAGTATAAACATTACAAAAAAGGTTATTAGCTTTTCAATAATTCTGAAAAGTAAATTAGAAACTAAATTATACACTTAAATAATGTACAGTTTGAAGAAATCATATATAGTATGTTAGATTATTCTTTGGTTATTGTATTATTTTGTAACAGAATCTTGCAAATCTGATTAAGCTTTAGCTCCTCCCTTTCTTATTCTCATATAAATTAGGGGTGTCTGTCTGATATTACGCACACTGTACCTTTTGTTGTGTTGGACTCAAATCATGTGTTGCTCCTTGTTCTTTTTTTTTTAATAAGAATTATATTAAGTTTCAAACAAAGATAAAAGCTACAGAAAAACAAAAAAACTACAAAGAAAAATAAAAAACTGAAGTGTGAAAACACAAGAGAAAAAAACATTTTTAGAGTTACAAAAAGAGGTGACTTCCAACTTTTAACAGCAACAATATACAACAATTTTCCATAATCCCTTACTCTATATTAAACCAAAATCACATTATTTCTATAAATCATTCCATTGGCAAGTTATAAAAATCACTAAATGCAGTTGCTGTATAACATAAGTTTCCCCTTATATTAAAAAAAGAAGAAGAAGAAGTGTGAATGTCTCTGTGTGTGTCTGTGTGTATCTCCTAATCAACTATCACCTTCAGGATAACATTTATTTAATTATTTCCTTCCTACTACTATTCTACACATTCTTGTCTACTATAATAAAAATCAAACTAAAAAGTATATAAATTGTCTACCATTATACTTGATAATGCAACAATTTTAATAATATATTAAACCCAAAACCAAATAATATTTTTATACCTTAGTAATCTTAATCCAAATCACTAAAGATAAATGAAATCAGCCAAACCCTAAAAACAATCCAGAGAGATATTCTTAAACCCTTATCCCACTTCAAAATAGACCAGAGCATTTACATGTCCTCACAATGCGCACAGAGCTTTTTTCTTACAGAAATCAAACAGCCCAACTGCCCCTTTCAAAACCTCCAACTTCTCTTCAGGAAACCTCCCATACATAATAACCCCTTCTTTTCCATGGCATTCCATCAGAAGATCAATTTCACTTATGGCTTGCAACTCAATCTCTGCCTGTGATTTCTTCAACTCAACTATCCAGACTTCATCCAGCATTTCAACAGAAGCCAAGGAGACATTTCTGTCACGGTTAAATTCTTCCACAGCATCCCCATCCAAGTGACACATTTTTAAAGCTCATATTTTCCACAATGTCCTGAATGCCTTGCATAAAACTTGGTAAGAATCAGAAAGAATCTGTTTGAAATCTCAGTGGAAGTCAGAGAAAGTTTGTTTAAGATCCTCCATACCTCAAGCAGTAGGTTATGGTGCCCCCTAGGAGTTTAACCAGCAAAAGTCAAGGATATGAAGGTGTTCCAGAGCATGTTTACAGAAGTGAAAGTGATAAGCAGACAGTTCCCCAGGGAAAGTAGGAGCAGAAAACTGAAAGTTCAAAACAGCCAATTCTGTCCTAACAGCCAGGAACCACGCTGAGACAAGGAATAGGTCTCTAGTGTTTATTTACTGCTACATAACAGAAAATCCTAACAAACTGAAGAAGCGTGGGAAAACCCACACATATAAACCCCAAAGACTAAGGCGGGCCCGATCTGTGTCTCTTTGAATGGCCACCTAATTCCTCAGTACTACGCATGCGCTTTACAGCCTGGATGGGAGCCCCCTGCTCGCCATCCTCACTCATGACAAATTCAGCGTGTAGGAAAATGCTAATATCTTCAAATTTAGTACAAAAATAATAACAGGGAGACAAGTATTTAGTCTCAATCCTTAATATTTGGATGGAAAACAAGCCAAAACTTGAAAAGATGTTTTTAAAAAATTAATCCCAAATTAATTTTTGGGATAAGCACCAAGAGAACTGCTTCTCTTTGATGTAGAAAGCCTCTCTTGGGGTACATATACCTATACGTATACATAAATTGGGTGATTTAGAAATGGGGTGGCCGGTCTTAATGTCTCTTTAAGGCTACAGTGCTGCTTGGAGAATGATGACGTCCCAACCTCCTGGCTACTCTTACCAGTCAAGTGTGAACTCTGTTTGCGATCTTCTGGCTACAAGCTGCTGTTCTGGAGGACAGATGGGGTAATTCCAAGTGTTTTCCTTTCCCGGAAAAACACTCCTGCGCTTCAGGAAAAACCTGCCTGAGCCTGAAAATAATGCCATGTTGTCAGTTCTGCCTGCAAAGCCCGCAGGCACAGCTGTTCAGTCCACCATGTCCCCACCAGAAGTCTCACTCCTTGCTGTTTTGTTAATGGATCTCTCTCCTCTCTCCATCAAGGTCATCCTCTTTATTTTCCAGTTATTTTTATCGGATTACTAGTTTGGGGTTGATAAATTGAAATTATAAAAATAATGTCAATCTTCAGTTATAAAAATTTATATCTACTTTGAAAAATACCCCTTTTCAGATAAGGCACAATGTTTATTAGTTATTTCTCTAATGCAGCTTAGTTGGCATAATTACAAATATTCACAGCTGTAAAAATGATATTACTGAGCTCACAACAGTAGCCATGGATACCTGCATATTTTTATTGCTATGTTAATATGAAATTCATTTTTCTGGAAATAACATTACTGTATAGGAAAATGAAAAGAAGCTCCAATAGCAGTATTTTAAATCTGAAGTGATAATAGAATTAGCTTTTATATTATTCATGGGTAATATCACTTATACTATAGGGACAGGAATATGTCAAGTGAAAAAAGACCTTCAAAGTTCTTCACTGTTTTCATTTGATGAGTTACCATTATAAAAATAGGTTGGTTTTTTGGCACTAAAGCAATCTACGATTAACATGTTTGGCTTCCTGTGTCCTTGAATTGCATTTTCTTTCACTTCCTTTCTATGCTATCTTCTAGTTCTTTCATTTTCAAATGCTGATTGGGAAAATGCCCTATAAATAAACCTCAATTAAAACAATATATACTGTAGACTTCATTTAGTGTTAAAACTTCAATTTCTTTAAAGTTAATCTAGAATCAAACCAGGATCCATTAAGCTCTAATACAGAAGAAACAAGTTACCACATTTTGGCTAGATGGATGTTGGGAAGGTATTCAATGCATGTAAGAATATTATATTTGTTCTTTATGAACTAGAAAATTACCTTTTTCTGTCCATGGATTTCCTAATTCTCAAGCTATCCCATACTTCATAACAAGATTTCACTGATGAACATTTAAGGATTGGGTTTGACATTTTCAGTTAATTTGCTGCCACATGTCAACTATAGATTTCAGTTCTTCCTTGATGTGGTAAAAGAACTGTTCAAGGATGAAACAGATAAAGGGGTACGGATGTTAGCCTCATGGGGCCCTACAGAATTTGACTATGTATCTTACTTATGAATTGTACAGGTTGAAGGGACACAAGCAGTAGGAAAGAGTGGTGCATCAATACCATTTGGCAAGAGAAATTGTTGGCTATTTCCTGTCATTTACATTCTCTGTCAGGATTATGTGCTAAATTCACTTTGTTGTTCATCTCATTAATGAAATACCAGTAAAGAGTTGTGTTACAAAAAAGGCATTAAAAAACTAGCTCAGGCAAGTTGCACAATGTTTTTGCTATTGATTTTGAAATCCCTGTGATCAAGTGTACTAAGAGTGAAAAGAGTTTGGCTATTGGAGAGGAAAGAGGAATAGAGTTTGATCATTCTTTGGTACATAGGGTTGTCTTTATCAACAAAGCTTCAGTGACAGTTTGAAGTTAGTATTCCAAGCAAGAAAGGTCTTTGTTTGCCTTTCACATTCAAACTCCGAAGTCATGGGTCATTCAGTGACATTGGCCATTCTCTGCTTTTAATCGAGGCATACTCTCAAAATGCATGATGTGATATAATGAGCAATGGGGTTATTCACCCCTCAGTCAGAAAAAGCAGCATAACTTAGTGTCTGCTTTCATGCTTCAGATTTAGACCTTTGCAATACAAAATGAAATATGTGACCACCTGTCCATAATTCCCAGACATCTTGTGCAGCTGCTGGCAGTTGGAAGTGTAGGGGGAGGAAGGGAATTTCCTCTGAACTTGTTGCCATTAAGTGTGGGTGGCAAGGAGGCTCTTGGTTGCAATCTGTTTCATAATTCCAATATTTCACTGCTTTATATTGCCTTTTGAGTTGTACCTTTATTTCTCCCTCTTGTATTTATGAATTTGCCTATACTTTTTTAAAAAATAAATATTTGTAGCATAATTTGTCATGTATCATATTGATCTGAAAAATAATTTTCTTAAATAGATTCCCTATGTGCCTGATTTGATTCTTGTTAATTTAACCATTTTTTAGTTAACATCTTTGGATTCTACCTTCCTATCATAGGTATATCAGGAAGTTTAGTATTTATCCCTTGAAAGGCATTTACCAAATTAAGGTCTGTTACTAAAATTAACAGTTCTCTTATAGTAGCAGCCATTTGTAATGTTCTTTATTTACTTATTAAATTTTGGCACTACCCATCTCCCCCCAAAGGGGGGACTCTGGGCGGTTCTTATGTTGTTATGTCTTGTCATCCAACCGTATATTAAACCTTAGACCAAGCCATGGGCATCCAGAGTAGGAGGGGGGGTGAGATCATGATGCAAGCTCTGCCCCTTTTGTATGTCCCTAGTGATATTACACACGTATAGGTAAAGGGCAGAGCTTGAGTCGCAAAACTGTTTTTGTTTTTGTGACATAACTGTTCGATTTTGCAGATACCTATGAACCCAATTGTTGTATAGCCTTACAATAAACACAGTAAAATCAAATTGCCATATACCTGGATATGAATTATAATTAAATGTAAGTGTATGTTGGGCTTTAGGACTATTCATATCCTTGAGCAAGTTCTTCACTTTTTTCTACACATTTTAGAAGCTGCATGCAAACTATCTACTATCTACCCCAAACCAGGCTTTGAAGAATGTACACTCCTAAGGACTACTTTTATGATTCTCTCAAGCAGTTGGTTGCCAACTGTGATATCTTTCCCTTATGACTTGTTGCTGACTTTCAGTTAGCTCAGGGTATGGACAGGAAAACAACAGGATTAATTAATCAATTTAAATAAGATCTGACTAATGAAATATGAGATAAGGTCATTCATCAAGGCACCCCAGAGATTCTTCCTGTGCTAATCCAGTCTATCTTAGATATCAAGGAATTGTGACAACGTAAAATAAAATAAATGTAATAGAATTTTCTGTGTATGGGAATGGTAGTTTGCAAAGTATTGCAGGGTCAGACAAGCTGTGCATTCCTTCCTTATCAAAATTCTGTTCTCTAACTCCTTTTGCTTTCAATAAATTTGACTAATGAGAATCTGTGAGAAACTAATCTTGGGGTGCACCTTATTTCTCTGAGGAGCTCCAGGAGATGGGAAGAAGAGAAGCCTGGAGTACTATTAGAGGAAGACAAAGAGAGAATCCAATCAAACACAAGTAAGAACCCACATTCAGGATTACCTCATGGTGGCAAGGTCCATGAAACATCATTAATTCTCTGCCCTTATTGTGTCTGTCAATAGCCACCCAGCAGCTTTGTTTAGCATGACCCATTCCCTGTTGAGAAGGTAGTCAGAGAATTGTTGCAAGGATCTTGGAGGAAGCCAAGGTAAAATATGAGCACAACATTGGTCAGACAGTCACTCATTCCTTAGTTACCTCAAAAATGGACTACTGCAGTGCACCCTACACTGTGATCTATATGCAATTGCCTTTGAAGACCACTCAAGCTACAGCTGGCTCACAATGCAATGGTGCAGTATTGATATGTGTGCCATAATATGCTCATGTGTTACTGCTGCTTCATGAGCTGTACTAGTTGCCATTTGGCTTCCAGGTACAATTCATGTGCAGGTTATGACCTGTAAAGCCCTTAATGGCATATGGCCTGGCTATTTGAGGGATTGATTACCTCCAATAGTTTCTGCTCACCCAGTAAATAGACAGATTGAGCAAGCTCTAGTCGCCTCAATTAAACAATGTCATCTTTTGGGACCCAGGAAACATGCCTTCTTTGTCACAGCATCTGCCGTCTGGAACAGCATCCGCCCCTCCCAAAATCTGTGTGGCTCCCACTCTTCAGTCTTTGAAGATCTGGCTTTGCTCCCAGATCTTCCAAGAAATCATGGGATATAGCAGATGACATCCACACTTCTCATCTCTTCCAATGCCCTCAGAAACCCAAGACTCACTCCAATTTTGATGCCTATCCATTTTAGCATATTGCTTTAACCCTTGAGCTGATTTACAAATATGACTAGATTCATAGATTCTGTAGTAGCTGAACTGATTATAAGTAGCTGATCTGATTATAAGTACCTCTTTCACATCTTCAGTAAAAACAACTTACCTATCTGAGCCTCATCTTTGAGACTTTGAATCTTCTGCTACTAAAATCATGGGTATGTGTTTACATTCTACAAACCTACATACAAATCTGTTGTTGTGCACAGTAGAAACTCTGACAGTGCTAATGGTTATGATGGACTGGGGGCAAGCAACACTGAGCCCTCAAAATGTTTGGGACTTCAACACCCATTAGCTCCAGGGTGCAAGATTGTGCAGAGCATCTGGAAGATACTAGGTTGACTACCTCATTTCAACTTTGAGACAACATTTGGGTGGTGAATTTCCATTTATGTTTTTCCATATATTTAGATGAGCAGTAGTATACTCTTAGTGGTTCCAGAAGTTGTGAAGCAATAGCCACATTTCCATTTTACTTTTTCAGGTATTCTATCTAGCAGAAACTTAAGGACTGCCAAGGTGCTGGGCTAGAAACCAGGAGACTGAGAGTTCTAGTCCCGCCTTAGGCATGAAAGCCGGCTGGGTGACCTTGGGCCAGTCACTCTCTCTCAGCCCAACTCACCTCACATGGCTGTTGTTGTGAGGAAAAAAAGGAGGAAGGAGTATTAAGTATGCTCACCACCTTGAGTTATTTATAAAAATAATAAAGGCAGGATAAAAAAAAAATTCAGAAGGAATATTTATTCTTTACCCCCATTTTGTCTACAAACTGTTTATGCAATGGCATGCTTCTATATTGTGACAGATTTATTATCCATCAGTGGTCAGATGTGTAGGTCTCAGATCTATTCCAGGTTGAATGGTACACAAGATGTAGTTCAGTCTTTATGCCATTTTAATGCTTTGAAATTTGTAGCGATTTTATGAATATGAGTAAAATTTCTTCCACTTTTTAAATTATTATAAAATATTTTGAATACAGTGCTGGTTTTTAGATAACCTGTTAAGTTTCTGAGGCTGGCTTTAAGTCCTCAAATCTGCTTCCTCCAGCCTAGTGCCTTTGTAATATGTTGTGTGAGAGTTCCCCATCATATTGAACCATAACTAGAGGGCGTCAGCCAGTTGCTGTGAGACATTAGGAAGTACAGTCGAAGATAGGGCTTTCGGGCTTTGAGATAATTTTTGTAAAGAAAACAGCATCCTTCTTTCTTTTAGATAGCAAGAAAAAGCATGCTTTAGGTATGTATAAATTGTGGGGGCCTTTTGGTTGTAAAATAAATTTGAATGTATAAACAAGAGAAGGAAAAAAAGGCTTTAGAAAGTTTCTTGCTTTTTTATGTTCTGTTTTTCTAGTTGTTCTTTGTTGTGTGATTGTATTTTTATTACTTTTTATTGTACAGACAGCTTTTGGTTTAACTTATCAATATAGCAGAGAACCAGTTTGATGTAGTGATTAATGATGTAATGGTTAAAGGCACTGAGGTAGAAATCTGCCCTCCCTTAAGCACAAAGCTGGCTGGGTGACCGTGGGCTAGTCATTTTCATTCACCCCTAAGACAAGGACAGTGGTAAACAACTTCTAAAAGCATTACTAAGAAAACTGCAAGAACTTGTCCAGGCAATCACCAAGAGTCAAGACTGACTCAAAGGCGTGTCTACATGCACACACACAAACACACACACTCTGTATAATCAGCAAAGAGGTCTACAATGGACTAGGGCAGCGGTTCCCAACCTTTTTGGCACCAGCGACCAGTTTCGTGGAAGACAATTTTTCCACGGACCGGGTGGGGGATGGTTTCAGGATGAGTCAAGCGCATTACATTTATTGTGCACTTTATTTCTGCTGTTGCTGCAGAGCTCAGCACTTTTCCTGCTGTTGCTGCAAAACCCAGACTGGATTCTAACAGAGAATCTAATGCCGCCGCTGATCTGACATGAGGTGGAGCTCAGGCGGTAATGTGAGTGATGGGGAGTGGCTGTAAATACAGATGAAGCTTCGCTCGCTCACCCGCCGCTCACCTCCTGCTGTGCGGCCCAGGTTCCTAACAGGCCACGGACCAGTGCTGGTCCGTGGCCCGGGAGTTGGGGACACCTGGACTAGGGGATCCATGATAGCTCTGTTAGTTTGTTGTTCTGTCGGGTACACCCTTGGCAAATAGTATTCCAATGTCTTTCTGTTTTTTTCATGTAACCAAGATTTTGGTAATTCAGATAAGAAGAGTCATGAGATAAATGACAAGGCTGCTACCCTGTTGTGACCAACTGACTATTTTTTGAAATAGATGTCAATTTATGTTCATTCCTTGTAATATGCAAATTTCTATATGTGGTAGAATAACCCAAAGAACTAGTAATCTTTTGTTTTCTTCAGTTATCATAGAGTTGTGTTCATCAGTGCAATGTGTTTGGTATCTATTAATAAGCAATCACATGAAAGGGTGCTGAAAAACATTTCAGTTGAAAGCCCCTGCAGAACTGGAAACAAGGATTCACTCATGTTTTCCTGAGTAGCTTGAATAGCTAGTATTTCTGCTGGTGTCTGAAGTATTTTACCAAACACAATATGGAACAAAGTTCTAATGCAATTCTGAGTCTTCCTGCTGAATTTGGATATGTGGCTGGATCTCGCTCTCTAGCTCATCCTTAACAACTGACAAAATATTTACGCTGCTCAGTACAGAAAAGGGTAACCTTTTCCAAAATATTATACAAGATTGGAGTTAGAAAATAGACAACCAAGTTTTTTTTTAAGAGTTTGGATTTATGCATCAATAATTTTATTGAATAATTTTCCAGAGAACCATGAAAACAGCATCAGTAAATCAGTCTGCACCATATTGTACTTACATAAAAAGGCATTAAGGATGAAAGGGATGCCACTATGAGGTGACAAAGAGAGCCAAATCTCAATTGGTATGAGCTTTATATAAACTATAAAATATGAATACATGCCTGCATATGCAACTAAAAAAAAGAAAAGGTGTTTACTACTTTGTTTAAAATTTGTAATACAACTTTGGTAATAAGTTGGAGATATGACCAATAAAGAAGGTTAGTTAAATAGGACAAAATCCATTCTGTCCCCTTGCAGACAATACAGCTTTTTAGAATATATTGCAGGCTGTTGGGAGAGAGGTAAATAGTTCCATCCTAATTCCAAAAGTGTAGAATATTATTGCATTTTACCCATAGTTCTTAGATGGGAAGATCATACATTTATACTGAGAAAAGTCTTGTTAACCTCATGTAATTTGTATATCATACAAGTGGCTATGGAACAGAGCTATTTGTTATGAAATTCTTGGTTCATCTTTTTTGTTTCTGTACTTTCACACAAATGGGCTCTGTGTAAACAGCGCACCTTTCAACATCCATTACATATGTCTCCTCCTTGGTGTTTTCAGGTGCCATAACAGTAGATAAATGCATTCTCACTCAGTAATTATATTTCTTCACCTTCTGTAAATTTCTAAGTCTCAGGCTACATCTTCAGGGAACACATCACACTTAAAGCCATGGTGCTCTTGATCTGTGGTCCTGAAGTTGTCCCTCAGAAAATGTACAGTATATGCTGTGGTATCAAATTCTTCCCCTTTGATGGATGCTGCTTGTGTCTTTTCTGTCTGGCAAACGACACACAGTAGGTGCCTAAGTTCAGTATTACCTGCAGTTGCTGGCAATGCAAAATGATTACCAGATACAGGGTTAAAGAGGGGGGAGCATCTCCTCTGAATTAGATGTTATTAATCGTCTAAAACTTTGCAAGAATCTTAATCCAGCAAACTTTCTGCCTCAGGTTGTTCAGTATACCTAGTGTATACCTGTCAGTATACCTTCAGCTTGAAGCACTCTGCTCCTTGAGTCCTGCAGGAAAAGGGCAGGTAGAATCTGGCAGAACTTCTTGATTTACCCCCTAATCTCCAAGAACACTGCTGAGTCCTGCCTCAAGCTGAGAGAGAGAGACTGGTCCAAGGTCACCCAGCCGGCTTTCATGCCTAAGGTGGGACTAGAACTCACAGTCTCCTGCCAGCTCCCTTGTGGAGCCCACAATGCTGGGAAAAATGGAAGGAAAGAGAAGAGGACAATTAGCAGCAAGAGGATGGACTCAAATTATGGTGGTGATCAGTGCACTAACTTCCTGAAGAAGGTATATCTAGGTGGTCAACCCTGACTTGATGGTTCATAAGCAATAAAAATGTTAGATATGTTAGATTATTAAAATAGCATTGTTACATGTAACAAAAAAATCAGATTTTTATCAGTCCTATTGCATTCACTGATTATGAGTATGAAATACGTATCTTTCTTACACCTTTAATTCTTTTACAGACTACATTTCTGTGTGTCTTGGGATTATTTTAGTGCAAAATCTTAAAGATACCTCTAAATATGATACGCCAGTATTGTTATATCTGGCAATTTTATTAGGTTTTCCCATTCCCAGAAGAGTTCAGAAATAACAACTTCAAAATAACAAATTCAAGTCATGTGACTTACAGACAAATTATATTATTTTGGCATTTTGATCTTTTAACAATTTTCTGGCAAAATGTAGTAATGGTTATCACTGCATTTGAATGCACTGAAGTCATGTAATATTGTTCTTGTTTCAACTAAAAAAATAAAGTATCTTCCTTGCTGTTATGCTAAGGAACAAAATAAATGTCAGATGAGGATTGTATAGCGGTTTAGAAAGCTTTTTGAAAAAATAAAATGCTAATGAGAGTGATGTAATTTTGTGGCTTTGAATGATTGCATTTTGGCTGCAAAGCAATACAGTGCAGCTTTAGTAGCAGGCTACAAAAAGGCAGCAGTTTTTACATTTTGTACTAAAGATCAGGTTAGAGTTTTATAAAGGCCTCCGTGATCATACATGATAGGTATATGTGAAATCACATATATAACACAGGGAAGATGACATAGATAACAGATGACTCCAGAAAATTAGATTTGCAAAGTAGGCAGCATTGTATCTTTTTAGTGAACCGGTGTTTGCACTTTTGGTGTAGGAGACAGGAAAATATATATTAAAATTTTCAAGAAAGGCATATTAAGTAAAACCACCTTGAAGTCAAGCTTGATTCCTGATGTCTTCACTGACACTTTTGTATTGGTAACAAACTGAATTGATTTAGGATTTTTTTTCCCACTTATCAATTTAGCCTACAGCTCTGGTATTTCCTGGTAACATCCCATCCAAGTACTAGCCAAATCTGACTCTGCTGGCTTTTGTGACGGTCAGCTAACCCCTAGATGGGTAAGAGTACCCAACTGCAAAACAGCTGCAAATCATATTCAGGCAACAGCAGAATTACTGGATGTTTGAATAAGGGGTCTGTCATTTTTTGTAAGCATATGGCCAAGGCACAGATGACCCAGGTTTTGTTCACACCTACATAAGCAAACAAGTGTAGTGAAGAAAATAAATAGATACATAAATCTTGTGGGCACTTGAAGAGGGATAAAAGTGGAATAAGCAGGAGGTGGCTATAGCTTGTTTCTAGGGAGATGGGAGAAAATACAGGAGTGGGAAAACATTGCTAGCTCAAGTGGGCAATTAAGGACAAGGAGGAGAAGCTGTGTGAGATTTGCAAAAGAGAAATTTGGCATATGTAATAGATAAAAGTAGTTGATTTATTTTGCTGCTATTTGTATGATAGATTTTTATGCTGTCTTCACATGCAAATTCTGATAGTTTTATTTGAAAGGTATATGCTAGAACCTACACAGGAGGGTTTGAACACTACCACTTCGAAGATAATAATTTACATCAGTTTTAAGATACTGCTAAGAGTTAACACCAACTTGATGGCATATAGTAGTAGTAATAATTTGAGAGGAAATTTGATGCATAATTCTGTACTGTTCCAGTTTACTTTACTAACAGAATTATATAATGCCCTTCTTCCTCACTCTTTCCCTCTTTTTCTTTTCACCTTTAGTTAGGTTTGGCTTACATAAAGCAACTGCCTAATACTATTTGGCAGGACTTATGTGTAGTTATCCTAATGTGTTTAAGGCAAGAGTTCAAAGTCTGTGAGCCAGGCAGTCTTAGTATACATTGAGAGAACAATTTGCATGTGCCATAATAAATTGATAAGATAATTAATTAGAAACTCCTTTGAGCCCAACCTATCCACTCACAAAGAAGGCACCTCACTGTTCTTGACTCATAGTGCCTCTTGAAGCTGCTACTGGAGAGCAGAAAACACTAATCCATTTGTGCTGAGGTATGGTTGAAAATCTACTCTCTTAATACAGATCTGCAGCAGACCTACCTACATTCTGAGGGAGTTGTATATTGCATCTCTGCATGAGTCGTAACTGATTAGTTGCTTGCTTCTGATCTGAACCTGATATTATAAAATGCTATTGGGTCTTATACTTACCACAATTTAGAAGCTTACTTGTTTGGAGGCAAGAATGGTATGTACCTCCAGTTGTAGTTTCAGGAAATAATTCAGATGGTAAGCATAAGATAGGAAGCTTAGACGGAATAAAAGGCTCAGCTTGTTCTTCTTCTAACGGGGAACTGGTGCCAGCATGCACATTTTTCATTCAGTATCGCCATTTCCTGGAAGGAAAGAAGATGACCAGCAGCAAGGTGGATGCACTCAATTACAGTGGCAGAAGATCTGAAAGCCCAGGTTAGAGACAGATTGTCATGGAGAAAATCTATCTATGTGGCCACCAAAAGTCAACACTGACTTCATGGCATATAATCAATCAATCCATACCATTTCCATTAATGATCTAGGCAATAGAATGTACTATAAAGCCTTGATAGAGTCCTTATTTCATGAAAGAAGCATTTGGCAGCAGTTGTGTCACAACTGTATCATATAAGGCTTGTTCTTCCTTTTTCGCTCACACCAGTCAGTTACACCCACTTATTTTGGCTGTCTTGCACATTTCCCCCCCACCAAATGGGTTAGTGTTAGTGTTAGGGATATCAATCAATGGTTAACAGTTACTTCTGCAAATGTATGTACCAATGCCACAATCACAATAAGGATATCACACTAATTGATTATGTCCATGACATATAAAAACTTTTGAACATGAGATTTTAACACTAGTGATGGACAAAAAAGGAACAAGAGCTCATAATTATTGATGGAGTCACACAATATAAAACATCCTATCCATGTTTTGCCATTTTTCCTTCTTTTTCTTATATAGCTTTTATAATTTGGTCTTCAAAATATATTAACACATTTTGAATGGATATATTTCAAAAATATGGTACTGTGTTTCGTAATGCATGTCTGCCATTAATGTGCATGGCATAAGACGTAATGGCACAATTGGTGCTTGTAATCTGGTGTTCTGCAGGCCCATAACAGCAGGAGATCACAAACTCTGCAGTTAGGTCCCCTTTCCCAAGAATAAGAAAGAAGGGCAATATTGTTTCTGTTTCTTTAAACTGACTTCTTAACCAGATGGTAGAACTACTGTAGCCTTTCCAGGAGAACCCTCCATGTAATCTATGTGCCTCAAAGGTCACTGGAACATGTAAGGGAAGCTCAAAGAGTGAAGAAGAAATGTTGATAGTCTCAGTTAACAGTATATATAGCCTTCTGTATACCATTATGGTAGAAATAATGTTTTTGTTTCTATTGTTGTTAATTGTTTAAATGTCCCTCCCACTGTGGATGGTGGTAAATTCTCCTTCCAGTTAAGTTTAAACCCTGTTGTTTTTATAGATAGGTTCATGTAGTATTCTTGGCAACACTATGTGGTTTGCCATTGCTTATTTCATTTAGACCCCCTTTCAAGTTAGTCTAAATGTTTCTTCAAATAGAGAATGCCTCTGTCCAAGCCCTACTTCAGTTTCTTTTGGGGCTGTCCATGATCTGGAGTTACCAACCTTGGAGGCAGATGGAAATGCAGAAAGGAAGCTGAGATATCAGGTCTCTGTCTCCTCCAAGGATAGAGCCCTGTTTCCAACCTTAGAAGGGAACTAGTTTATTCTTGGTTGCTTTTGGAAGGCATAGAATTTCAGTTTTAATGTAGAATTTTTAAAGAAATAACTATATTTTCCTGATGTGACCGACTGGTCCATGTTGCCTCCTGTAGCCTCTAATTCACTGGTTTCCTTTTGTTAGAACAGAGCATTTTCCCCTGTGTTCCTCTCTATGCATAGTACAACTAGAGACCTAATCACTGTAAAACTTTCTCTTAAACTGATTCCAAAAAATCATATTCTGACCTTAATTCATCTTCTCTCCTGCTGCTGCCCACTCAGAAAAATAAGACAGAATCCAGGTTTTTTAACAACTTGACACTTTCTGCCATGGCTGGGTTCTTATACCTTGCAGAGTAAGTGCTGTAATAAATACAAATCTACATCTTATTATCACTGAGAGGACGACAGTGCAGCCAAATGTTCTATTTATTATTGTACATACACAGCAAAGCAGCTCTATATTTGGATACTGATAAATATTTAAATTATAATCCCAATCTTAAAATCCAATCATTTTTGTCCTGACTGTTACCCTCAACAGTATAACTAAGTGCATTCTTACTGCATTTTATTTTCAGGGAACAATGGCTGTCATTTTCAATTTTATCTTCCAATCTGAAGACTTATGTCTTAGAAGCATCTGTCACAGAGAGAAAAATTCAAGTTTACATTTGCTTATGTTGACACAGTACGATGTATAGTAATCTTGCTTTCGTGAGTGCATTTGTAAATATTTGACATGATGTGTTAATCTTTTAAAGCAGCCCTGTAATAAAGGCAAACATCAATTATTTTATTTATTTTATTCAGTTTCAGTGCTGCCCAACTCCAAATTGATTCTGGGTTGCTCATAATATAGAAGAATAAGATTAAAAGTACAATTTAAATATGAACAAGATGGAAAATCTGGCCAACTAACGCCAAGACATATATAAACTTATGCCAAGGGGAAGACCCTTTTTATTTCAACATCCAAGGAGATTATTAAAATTCATATATTGTGGGTGCAAAGCTGAGATAGTTGCAGATTCTTGAAGTCCAGTCATCAAGTTTGTCTTTGGAGTGAGATTTCAAAGTTTATTGTATTGCCTGTTGAAAACTCACTTCAAAATGTAAGTTCTGTCTGGAGTATGGTAATAGCAATTTAGTTGCTGGGAAATGATAGAGTAATTCTATCATTTAGAATAAGAAGAGGGGGAAATGTCACATAGAGTAGCTGGATTATAAGGATAAAAATAAAGGTTATGAGGATAGAAATCCAGTTGTATCTACTGTAATGTCCTTAAAAAACTAAGCCAGTTTTATCCTTCTTGGCCATTCCTTTCCCAAAACTTTATCATTCATGGTTTATTCCAACAGTGAGTCTTTTGGAAAATCAGTGAAAGGTGACGAAAATCAAAATATAAATAAATAAATAAAAATATATAAAATCAGGATTTTCTATCATTTTCTCTTCATGCTACTTAGAGACAGATCCCCTCAAATCTTGTGTTTTCTACATCATAAACTACATGTACCCTATAAACTATTTTTACATGTGATTGCTTTTAGTATTAATTCTTTAAGTCCACTTCCTAAAAGAGATCCATTCTTTGTGGAGGGCTTTCAGAACTATTCTGTTGTTTTACATATACATGAAAAGCGAGCAAAAAAGCTGTATGTAAATTGTACTAGTACCTTAAGTGGATTTATGCTGTTCTCCACCACTTTGCCCTTCCTGTATCAGCTCATGGTTTATTGGACATACCTTAAGCTAAGGCAATTTGGCAGCCATACATTTCCATCTTTGTTGTCTCCAGCAGCAGGAAGCATCAGTTCATTCTGGCATTCTTAAGCCATCTGTTCCAGGTTACATCCTTCCATGTATTCCTTTGAACACACACTTTATTTTTTTAAAACGATTAATTATTGCCAAATAAAATATGAATTACATTGAGGTTCTCTGTGGTGTACTATATAGGAACAATATTAGAAAGGTAGCAACATTTATTATGATTCTACTCTCATTTCTCCTGAGTTTTTATTATTTCTTAATGTTTCTCTGTTTTTAAAATAATAATGATTTTCTTTAAGTATGTTTTTTATGATGTGTTTCTTAAAATAAAGAGGCATCACCCTACTGATTCCATAAATTAGAAAGAACAATCTTGATTTAGCTCTTCGGTTTAAAAACTATTAAAAGGAGGATTTGTTGCATAAATTCCACTTTGTAGAAACAATTACTTTTATTAATGATAGGGATATATTGTAGGCTGAAAAGATTTTATTTTATTTATTTCATAGTGTAAATGTCAGCTGTTCAGTGGATTACTTGAAAGTAGGAAGTACCCAGTTGAAATTGAGCCAGGCCTAGAGGAAAATATATATACTTTTTTTTTTGCTAATAAACTTTAAACAACTCTGTGCCAATATGGTATTGTAATTAACAAGACTATGAAATTATTCTATAAATCTGAGTTGAGAATATAAGACTGAAAGGTGATTTAGGACCTGATTTGCCATTTTAAAACATGTAGCAAACTGCAGTAGATTTTTGCTAAGTTTTCGTCTATACTGGGTGGGCAACATTCTGGTGGAAAGGGACTTCAAAATGTTTGAGATGGTAAAAGCCACAGTATTTAAGGCAATGCCATGGAGTGAGCAAGATCTCGGGATATTATCCATTTGATTTGGCATTTACCACCACCCCTTTTTTTTCTTTTTAATTCTTACACAATGGTTATATATTTATTGTCTACTTTATGATTGATTTTTTTTAATGAATGATTGATTTTTTTTAGAGTTGTGCCAACTTCAGCACACAGTCAAGAGGGCTCCAGAAACAGGAGCTGGAAATTATTTTGAAATTGCAAGCCAGGGCCAAGGGTTGCCTGACTCTGTACCTATGACCAAATATATTTGAGTTTAGCTTGAGGGATTTTTGCTGACCTGGAGTTGGTCCCTGTTAAACATGTGGCCAGCGCTGTACATCACCATCCATTCATCCATAGAAAGCTCTGTGAGTCAAGTTTGCATACTCAGTCATGGTCAGGGCAGTGACTAAACTTTTCTTCTCTGCCTCCATTGCATCTTCTCAGTATTGCCAGCATAGGTTTTTCAAGTGATAAGATGTTGCAATCTGGCCCAAAGAAAGAGGCTGTTGTATTCTCAGTAACCTGCTGTGAGAAATTTGCAAGACACTTTAAAATTAAAGTTGCTTCCATTTGTCACAACTTAGTCTCCACAGTTAATGCAACTTGAGAAGTAGAAGTGTTCAAAGCACCATCCTGTTTTGTTTTACTGGATAAATTTCAGTCTTTGAGGCCTGAGGAGTTGGACAAGGTACTTCGACATGTTCAGTCTACCACTTAGGTGCTCTACCCTTGCCCTTCTTGATTTATTAAATCTAGCAGAAAGGAGCTGTCAGGAGATTGTAAATGCCTCATTGAGAGAGGGAGCCATTCCAGCCTCTTTAAAGAGACAGTGATCAGGCTGCTTCTGAAGAAACCAAACCTGGACCCAGAGGATGAAAACAACTATAGGCCAGTAGCCTATATTTCCTTCATTGGCAGGCTGCTTGAGCAGGTGGTAGTCAATCAACTCAAGGCTGCCTTGGATGACACTGATTTCCTAGTCCATTTCAATCCGGTTTCAGACCTGGCTATGGAATAGAAAGAGCCTTGGTTGCTCTGTAGGATGACTTGTGCCAGGAGAAAGACAGGGGGAGTATGACCCTGTTGATCCTCATAGACCTTTCAGTGGCTTTCAATACCACAGCCATGGTATGCTCCTAAATAGAATGTCAGAGTTGGAGTGTGGGGGCACTTTATTATAGTGGCTCCATTCCTACTTAGATGACCATTTCCCAGAAAGTAGGTGCTGGGAGATTACTCCTCTGCCTCATGGCAGTTGGTTTATGGAGTCCCCTGGGGCTCCATTTTATTCCCTTTGCCCTTTAACATCTACACAAACTTCTGGGATAGATCATCATCATCTGGGGATGTGGGTTGAGGTGCCATCAATATGCGGATGACACCCAGCTCTACTTCTCCTTTTCATCTAACACTTGTGAGGCAGTTGGCATTCTGAACCAGTGCTTGGGCAGGGTAATGGACTGGATGAGGGCCAATAAACTGAGACTCAGTTCAGACAAGGTGGAGATACTGTTTGTGGGTGATGTATCTGACCAGCTGAATTGTATCGTGCCTGTTCTGTCCCTAAAGGAGCAGGTTCACAATTTGGGGATGTTCCTAAATCTATTATAGTCATTAGTGGCCTTGGTGGCCCAGAAAGCCATTTTATCAGCATGGGCTGATTTACCAACTGTGACTTTATCTGGATAGAGACAGCTTTGCAACAGTTATTTACATTTTATTAATTTCCTGATTGAATTATTGCAATGCATTGTACATGGAGCTGTCTTTGAAAACAGTCTGGAAACGTCAGTTAGTTCAAAATAGAATGGCCAGTTCTTCACCATCTACACTAACTGCCATTTTTTTCGAGACCCAATTCAAAGTGCTGGTTTTGACCTCCAAATCCCTAAATGGCTTACTATCAGATTACCTGAAGGATTATCTTCTCCCACGTGTACCTACCTGTCAGCCCTTCAAGGTAAACCTGACTAGGAAACCAAAATCATGCATGCTAATACTTCTTTATTATAAGGTTATAGTAACAGAATCTTGCAAATCTGAATGTGCTTTCCCCCCTTCCTACCTCCCTTTTATCTTCGTGAGAACTAGGGAGGGTCTTGGACATTCTTTTCAGTGGTTTTCTTACAATCAGATGAAAGCAAGATTTAATATGAACAAAAGGACAGTTGGAATTGAGAAGAGGAAAGATGTACAAATGATTATCATATAATACCTAAAATGTACAAATTGTTATCAAGGTTTGAAACAGGCTGAAAAGGTTAAAGACTATGGTGAAATAGGCTGCAAACTGTGGTTATAATATAAATATGGATATATGGGAGAAAATGTGGGAAACTGGTGTTAAATTTACATTTTGTCATAATTCAAGAGAGAACTTTTATAAAATGATGTACTGATGGTATACGACACTGGCCGCTAAACTGTCAAAAATATTTAAAGGAATATCAAATCAGTGTTGGAAGTGTGAAAAGGAAGAGGGGAAATTTTACCATGCATGTAAAATGTGTGAAAAAGCAAAGAAATTATCGGTGCAAATTCATACAATGATGCAAAAGATACTGTGGATTAATATTATAATGAAACAAGAACTATTTTTATTGAGTTTTATGGAAGTTGAACTAGAAAAGAAATATGGAAAACTAATAATGTATATGGTAACTGTGGTGAGATTATTGTATGCCCAAAAATTGAAGAATAATGAAATACCCACAGTAGAGGACTGGATTATAAAATTGATGGCAAAGCTGACCAGTTTGGTCAGGGGAAAAACAATAAAGACTTTTTTAAAGACTGGAAGCCTTATATGGACTTCTTGCTGAAAGAAGAAAAGACTGAACTAATATTTATGAATTTGGGGATTAGAAAGTGTTAAAGAGGGAGGGAAAAGAGTAAGATGGCAATTACTCAATAGAAAGTAGGGCAGAAGTGAAAATTCTATTTTCTTTTTTTCTTTTCTTTCCTTTTTTCTTATTTCCCATCTTTTTTTCTTCTTATTTTGTTTTCATTTTTTATACTTTTATTGTGTTGTAAAATTCTAAAAAAAATATGTGAGAGAGAGAGAGAGAGAGAGAGAGAGAGAGAGAGAGAGAGAACTAGGAAGGGTTTTGTCTGAGACGCTTACTCTGGTTACAGTTCTGGGCTGGACTCAAATTTCTTTTATCTGACCATTGTCTTTGTTGTGGTTCTTCCTCCTGTTCCTCAAGGTTATCCCTTCTGCCCATTATACTGCCTGGAGCTTAAATCATCTAATGAGTCCCTCCTCCCCATTCCCTCATCAAAGGAGGTGAGGTGGGCTTCTATAGGTAGGAGTTTTTTCTGTAGTAGCATCCCATTTATGGAATTTCCTCCCCAGAGAGGCCTGACTGGCACCCATAGTAGCATCATTTCAATACTAGGTGAAGACTTTTCTATTTTCTCAGGCTTTTTCACTGGCTTTTAATTGTATTTTAATTAATATGGTTTTAGTTTTGGATGCCAGCCTCACAGCTGCCTAGTGTGGTGTTATTTTGCATTCTGTTGTATATATTTTTATTCAAGCTGGTTTTTAGTGTGTTTTATTGTAGAGAGCTTCAGCTATTGGATGGTTTAAAAATATAAATAAAAATAAATGTCCTATTTTAATGGTTTCTACATCTAAAGAGGTAATTTGCCAGATTTTTTATTTACAATAATTTGAAGTAACGTTGACTTGCCAAAATCCTTCTCTAGACCCAGGAACCTATTTGGGGATTTCATCTGGGAATACATGTGACACATAGTCATTCCTGGGCATTTAAGAGAAGCAACTGCTTGATTGTACATTATAGGGCCAGAGAGATGAGGTCATATGGGTTACTGATGGGGCTGAGCTGAAAGGAATGTGAGATCAAGAACAAGCCAAATCAGAATTACTGCTTCGTTCAATCATCTGCACCTGTGAATATGGAGGTGGGGAGTTGTGATGCTACTGGACAAACTCAGGAATGTTCTTGTAAGTTTCTTTCTTCCCACTACTTCCTTGCCATTCCAGCAAGCAAGCAATCTCTACTCCTGTGTATTTTTTATCTTTGAGAAACCTGAAAATTTTTTGCAAGCTAGTAATTTCAGATACAAGCTAATGACCAATTACTGACAGGTACTGTGCTTAATACAAGTTCCAATATTTGAAAGGAGAGGAAACGCTTTTTGCCTTTCTTTCTACTGCAGTTCTGTTATTGATTACCAGAGTCTAATGATCCCAAACTGCTATAGTCACTGCTATGCTCATTTCTTTGGAATGAAAGATGTGGCATACCACATGTATTCACAAAAATGTCCTCAGTCCACCTTATGGTGATTTTTGATTGCTCCACTTTAGCCATAGACCACATTATCATAAAATCAACCTCAAGTAGCTGTTTTCTGGTCAAATAATGAATAAACAATTTTTGACAATTTCAAATTGTAATATTGGAAGACACAGTCTCTGCCTCTAAACTTGAAACACCAGTTCCTTATTCTGCCTGCTCTGTAGCAACTGACCTGAAAAGTATTTTAGATACTCAAGATGTTACATCTAGGTTACATCTAGAAACTGAGGTGTAGCTTTGTTGCACTAGTGAGCCCATTCACAAATTATGTACAAAAGGATGGTGCTTGCATCACAGTGTCACAATACGGCTTTTGTCATTTTGATAAAAACCTTCAATCCTTCAGATGCCTCTACTTTAGCAACAGATATGGTCTCCTGTTGCTTACTTTGTGCCTGCAGGCTCCTGCCCTGAACAAGAGGACTGGATTAGCTCCCAAACCATCTGTTCATGGTTTGTTAATGATAAAAATGTCATGCAAACACAAGTTGTGTACAAATCCTAGTAGCTACAAACCTGAAAAATGTATTTATTTATTAAAGTTATTATTACCACCCATTCCAATAGACTTATAAAATTGGCTTATCGGCTTAAAATCGGCGGCTTATAAAATTCAAATACACAGTTAAAACATAAAATGTGACAGATTGAACTAAAAAACAGCCATAATAATAAAAACACAACAGGGCTTCCACAAGCACATTAGCCCCAGGCCTGGGAGCAGAGCCAGGAGTTAAGGGCCTTCTGGAACCCCAGAAGAGTGGGTACTTTATGTATCTCTGTGGGATGCTTTTACAGAGGATCAGAGCAGTGACAAAGAAGGCACGCTTCTTTGGTCCCACAAGAGGACAGTGTTTAACTGAGAGGACCTGGAGCACACTCACCCTGGCTGAATGTACTGGTAGGCAGAAACAGTTGGAGATAGGTGGTCCCTCAGATATCCAGGCCCTATGCCATATAAACATGGTTTGCAAAAGGTTTGTTTATGACTGCTTTCTCCATTCAGAATTAGCATGTATCCTGTGCTTGGACAAAAGGAGGAGCCAGCTGACATAATAAGGATATTAGTAGGGCATGTTCATTACTAAGCATGTCATGAATGCACACTTAAAGTCAGTCTTCATGACATGCATCTTGTTCTAGTATGTTGCTTGATACTGCTAAGAAATGTAATATGAATAATATAGGATGATATATTGCTATTCTAATAATATCAAATCATTGTAATCACATATGTTCCAGAATGATTTCCACAGTAAATTTCATTTTACATACATTCACATTAAGCCATGATGCTTGGTATGATCTTAATACAATGTGTGATCCCAGTCTTTGTGATTTGGAAAACATTATTTATAGCTTAATGTTAGTATATGAACCCGATCTGTATGACTTGGTTAACAAATGATCACAGAAACAAACCATATTAAGAGTGATATTGCTAACACATTTACTTTTAATTTGAAACAATTAAATCAGTAGAACTTACATAAATGTTAAACTTGTTACAGTTTGGATTTATTCTAAGAGGCAATGGCTTGCTCTTGCATCATGCAATCAAGTCAATGTCAACTCTTAGCAACCACATAGCTTTTGTCTGGGACAATCTGTCCTAAACCTGGTCCTTCAGCTCTTCCAATAGTAGACCCATTGCTACTATAATTGAGTCTATCCACCCTTCTGCTGGTTGTCCTTTTTTTCTCTTTCTCTCCACCTTTCCCAGCATTATGGACTTCTCCAGAGAGTTAGGTCTTTGCGTAATGTGTCAAAAATATGATGATTTGAGCCTAGCGATTTGTACCTTAAATGAGAAACTTTGGATTTATTATTTGATTCATTTGTTTTCCTGTATTCTCAGGAATCTTCTCCTTTGTCAAAGTTCAGAAGTATCAGTACTCTTTCTATCCTGCTTCTGCAAAGTCAACTTTTGCTTCCATAGAATATCATAGGGTACATCATTTCCTGCATAATTCTAATCTCTGTAGGTTTTTGTAGATCTTTGTGATGCATCACAGCATCTGAATATGTTTTCCAAGGCTACGCTACCAAATGTTAATCTGTGGTGTAATCTTCGACTGCTGGTTCCTTTACTGTTGACAGTCAATCCTAAAAAGCAGAAGCTATCCACCACTTCAATATCTTCATTGTCAATTCTAGTTGCTGTATATGCTCAGAGTCCCTCTGTGGGGGGAGATGGGCAGTAGTATAAATTTTAGAAATAAATAAATAAATAGATAAATATGTTGTCATTAGTTTGGTCTTTATATTTATATAGAGTCGCTGGGAGTCGGGCAGCATATAAATTTAAATAATAATAATAAAACTTAGACCTTTTTTCCACTGTGTACCTTGACTTTCATTATTAGAACTTGCAAATAATTTGCATTTTCAGCTATCAGAGTAGTATCATCTGCATAGAACAGGTTATTCTGATGCTTCTTCCTCCAATTTTAAAATCATGCTCATCTTCTTCCAATTCAGCTTCCCTCAATATATATATTGCATATAGGTTGAATAAATAAGGGGAGAGTAATACAGTCTTGTCTCACTCCTTTGCCATTTTGTTTTGCTATGTTCCATCTGGATTGTGGCTTCCTGACCTGTGTATAGATTTTGCATGAGAACAATGAGATGGGAATGAGAACAATGAGATGGGAAATGGGTATCTGGGATTCCCATATTCCTAAGCACAGTCCACAATTTGATATGGCCAAAGCAATCAAAGGCCTTTTTTTCTATAATCAATGAAGCACATATTGACTTATTTTTGGTATTGATTTTCTCAATTATCCAGCATGCATCAACAATAAAGTTGCTTGTTCCTTGGCTTTTTTAAAAACCAGCTTGAATATCTGGCACCTCCCTTTCTATATAGGCCTCTAATCTGTATTTAATGATCCTATGCATTATTTTGCTAGCATGTGAAATTAAGAATATTGTGTGATAGTTTACACACACTGTTAAGTCTCCTTTCTTTGGTATTACATAGACTGACCTCTTCCAATTTGTTGGCCACTGTTTTGTTCTCCACATTTGCTGCCATTGTTTGGTTAGAATCTTTATTGATTCTTCTTCTGTTGCTTGCAAATATTTCTATATATATCCCATCGGTTCCCACAGCTTTCTGACTTGGTAATGACTGGAGTACTGATCTAACTTCATCTTTTAATACTAGAAGTTCTTGTAAGTAGGGAATATCTTCTATAACCAAAATTTTAGCCCACATCATACATTCCTTAACTTGTTCTTCTTCTGTTTCAAATTTCAATAAAAGTTTATACATTTTAGCAATCACATGGTCATCATTTGTATACAATTCTGTTTCAAAATCAGTCTTACAATGTTTAATACCATAAATTCTTTTATCTACTTTAAATCTTTCTGATAACTATATATAAGAAAGCCATTGAAAACTATGTCCCTCTGCCATCAGTTGTTTTTTTTATTTTATTTTATATTCCCCTTGACAGAATTCTAGCATCTCACAATATGTTAACCATTTGTGTTTGCCTGTTATTTCTCATCTATAGAATGCTTCATGTGCTGAGAGCCCCAAAGGTGTTTTTGGGCACAGCCTGGAATTGTATCTATTCCATATTCTCAATATGGCACATCCAACATAATGATTTTTGAAATCTACATTAACCTTGACTTTTTAGTAGCACAAATATCCATGCCACCCAAATCTCAGGTCATGTCCTTCTAACTCTAAAAGTCTTATGTTTCTCAGCAACAGCCACTCTTTCATCCAAACCAAACAACAAGCTGCAAAATACAATTTCAAATCAGGTAAAACCAATCTCCTGTTTCCTTTGCATCTTGTAATACCTTATATTTAACTTGTGGCTTTTTCTCTTGCCGTACAAATTTAGATATACCTTTTTGCCACTGTTGGCTTGGGACAGTCTTCAAATACTCAACCTTATTCATTTGGGCACAAGGAATACTTAAGCGTCAAACACTCTCCCATTTTTTAAATCAGGCCTCAAGATTTAATTCTGAAATCTTATGTTTAGAATGTATTTCCATGGCCACACTCTTTCCAGTTGCGTGCCATGCGTGCCATCTAGTTGTTAATCTTAAAACCTGCTAGTGTACCAAATTCTTTTAATTTTCCCATTAATATTTCAATTCCCTTTAGTGGAGCCACCAAAACCAAGTCATGAGCAAATGCCCTTAACTTATAAGTTGTCCTGTTCAGACTATGAGCCAGCCAGACAGAATTATTATCAAACTCTTTATTTAAAACAACTATTTACAACAGTAAAGTCCTGGTGAATAAATAAGGCAAGCAGTTTCAATCAAGACCACCCAGGCAATGACGGATGAACAAGCAAAGCTGCAGGATCAGACTGTGGCAGAACAGCAAGACAGAATTCAGCTAGCTCTCGGATCAAAGCCGTCAGACTTGATGAAGCTAGAATGCGTGGCAAGGCAGAAGCTGGAGGCAAGGTTCTGTGAACTGGAGCGCAGATAGGACCAGGCTGACACGTGGAGGCTAGGCAAGACTGGACTGGAACCTCTAGGCAAGGCTTGGCTCTGGAGGCTAAGCTGGGCTGGACTGGAGAGTCTAGGCAAGGCTGAGAACTGGAAGCAAGGCTGGACTGGACTGGAGAGTCTAGGCAAGGCTGAAGTCTGCAAGCAACACTGGACTGGACTGGAGAGTCTAGGCAAGGCTTGAATCTGGGAGCACACCTGGAATGCACTGGAGCGATACAACGAGGCTTGGAGCTGGATGTGAGACTGTGCTCCGCAGGAACGGCAGGGAGAGGCTCGACTGGAGTAGCTTGTGCAGCAGGCGGGTCCGCAGTGGCAGAAGACGCTGGCGCTGGTTCCACACTGGCTACAGGCAAGGCTTCTGACTCTGGTAAGGACTCTTCTGCAATTGCTGTGAGCTCAAAGGATCGGTTGTCTCTGGCAGCTTGCTCAATGTGCACTTGCCTTTTAATGCGTTCCTTTCCACACCTTTTCTCTTCTGCAGCCAATTGGGCTGCCCTCTGATTCATGCACTTCTCTTCTCTCCTGTCTTGAGCACTGATTGGAGGATTCAAATCCCCCTCCGGAGTTTGTCCAATCTGTGTTTGCAAATTCTCCCGCTCTGCTGAGTCACTTCCTGGTTCAGCTTCTCCAAGTCCCTCTTGATAAGTTTTGTTTTCCCCTTCTGACTCCAGATAAGTTTTGTTTTTGGAGTCAGAAGTGGGCTCATACCTCATATAAGTTTCTTTTTTAATCTTTTTAAAAATCTTTTAAATCTTTTTTCTCTTATATCTGTATTCAGTATTTAAAGAACTAAAATAAACAGGAGGTGAGACAACAGGCATCCCTGTCTTGTCCCTTTTTCTATCTCACAGGGTTTTGTTAGATTTCCATTGACAATTATTTGTGCTATCTGTGAAATGTAAATTGATCTTATCCATTTAATAAAATTCTCTCCAAAATTCCTATCTTCCAAAACTTTAAATCCCAGTTCAAATTGTCAATGGCCTTCTCTGCATCTAAGAAAATCAGTGTGGCTTGTTTTTCATTATGTTGCTCCAAGTATTCCAAAATGTCAATTTCTTATATTATCCTTTAACTGTCTTTTAGCTAAAAAACCACGCTGATTCTTACGAATAAATTCTTGCAAAATTATTTTCAGCCTCTCAGCCAAAATCATTGTAACAACTTATAACCATTATTCAATAATGTTATCAGCTGATAGTTTCTTGTTAAAGTCAAATCTTGCCCCTCCTTAGGTATTAATGCTATATTAGCCTCTTTCAGCTCTCTGGTATCTTTCCCCTCTGTAAAATAGAATTCATTGTATTTTGTAAAGGTTGTAAAAGCTCATCCTCAAAACATTTAGAGTAAGAAGCTGGTAACCCATCTGGTCCAGGCACTTTTCCTGTTTTAGTCTTTTTTATAGGTTCGCAAACTTCCCTTATTGTTATGTGTCCATTCATAATCTGTTTCTGTTTCTCTGTAATCTTCAGTAAATTTTGTTTCTTTAAATATTCATCTGTTTTCTCCAGGGAAATTTCTTGTCCTTTATATAAATCGGAATAATATTGATGAAATACTTTTTGTATAGCCACATTATCCGTTATTATCTTGTAATTTCAATATCATTTTTTTTCTTTTTGTAATTTGTATACCAGCCACTTCCCTGCTTTATTTGCAAACTCAAAGTTTTTTTGTTTTGCATGATTCATTTTCATTTCCATTTCTCTTACTGTTAATATAAATAATTGTCTCTGTAGAAGCTTAATTTGTTGAGATATACGTATCTTCTCTAGAAACTTCTTTAATTCCTCTTCTTTTTATCTTATCCAAAATAAGCTTATGTTTTCTCTTGCCTCTTCTTTTTAAATTCACTATTATGTTGTATAAAGTAACTTCCCATGAAAGCTTTGCTTGTGTCCCAAACCATTCTTAGATCTGTACCTTTATTAAGATTATTTTTAAAAACTTTAATTTTTTTTACAGTCTTCCACTATTGGCTCTTTCTGCAACAGCATTTCATTTAACCTCCATCTGAAATAACTGGGTTTCCATTTAAAAACCAAACTCACTGGATTATGATCTGAAAAAGTCTTTGGTAGTATCTCTATTTTATGAACCTTAGTAGCCAAATTCTTCTATATCCAAATCATGTCTATTCTCCAAAAGGATTTATGTCTTTCAGAAAAATAGGTATATTCTCTTGAATTGCCATTTTTATGTCTCCACACACCAACGATTATCAAATCAAATAATTAAAAAAAACTTTTGGTAGTTTACCCTGCGTAATTTTAATATTTTTCTCAGAAGGTCTGTCTACTAGTAGGGTACTCCATTCCAATCTCCCATTAAACACCAATTTTCATAAGAAAAGCCCATTAGTCCATCTGTAAGTCCTTTATACAACATTGCTTTATTTATCCTCATTTGGGGCATAAATTCCCATTATCAGTCTCTTAACCCCATGCAAATTAACTTCCACCCCAACATATCTGCCATGCTCATCAGTCAGTAAAAGTTCCAGTTGCAGTTGGAGGTTTATATAAAAACAACGCATTTTTTTTGTTCGTGCTGCAATAAATTCTTCACCCAAATTTTTGCAAGTCAAATATTTTATATCCTTTTTTTTCTAATATATGTTTCTTGTAAGCAAATTATATCTTGTTTTAATTGAAATAATGATTTTTTTTTTCTTTTAAGGAGCATTTGCTCCATTTATATTCCACATTAAACATTTGTAATCCATAATCCGGCCAACAATTTAGAAAAGTCAATACCTGTAGCACCTAATTCAGTAACATCCCTTTCACTTTCCTCTTGCAGCTGTTGAGGCTTTCGTGTGGTCTCATCTGTCAGATCAATTTGTGTTTTCTCCAGTTCTTTAAATTTTTCTAGAAATTCTCTCACTTTCTGCACAGAATTCAGTCAAAACCTCTGCTATTTGAAAATAAAAATCACTCCTTCCAGTTTGTCCCACTGAAATTGAATCATTTTCTGTTTAAGTCTATCTGTCAGAAAAAAGTAGTCTTTTCTCTTACACAGTATTCTAATCAGAATTTCTTTAGGCATAATTACATCTGTATTATCAATCTTCAATCTTGTACTAAAATGCTGCTGCAGAACTTGGTCTCTTGTCTTCTTTCTGACAAAGTGCATCAGGACATCCCTTGGAACATTTCTTAATTTTGCAGTTCTTGTATTTATTCTATAAACCTTGTCGATTTCTGCCCCTGTATCCTCTTCATCCCATTCCAAAAAAATTGATAAGGCTTTGATAACTCTAGTATCTTCACCAAAATCTTCTGGGATCCCTCTGAATCCCAAGCAGAAGTCTTTCTCTCTCAATTCTAGTAATGCCAGGTTATCTGAACCTTCTTCCATCTCTCTGTTTATAACTTCTGTTTTACTTCCCAAAATTTCCACTTTGTCATTAATTTGTTTTACATCTCCAGTTATTCGTTCTATAGATTCTTTCATCTTAACTTCTTTCATTTTCTCTTTTCTCTTTACAATTCTTTCTTCCATTCTTTCTTCAAAAGCTGTCAAATTAGCATTAACTGATTCAGACAACTTCTTACCCAATTCCTCAAACATTTTCTGCAACAGATGTGTGTAGTTCCAAATGTGTAATTCCTCCTTTTGCTTGCTGCTCTAATGATCCTCTCCTCCCTTCTGCTTTTGCCACTTTTCTGGTGGTTGCCATTTTAATATTATAATACAAAAGTGAAAGTGTCTCAATTACAAGGTAAAAAGTAAAAGGCAGGCTTTCCTTTTTTTGCTCTTTTGCCTTTCTGTATCCTTAATATTTTAGTCTCAATTGGCACTCCGTAGTTACAGTCACAGTCATAGTCCATCTCATATTACCTTATCTTCTTTGTTTTGTAAAAGCCACCAGTTGTCGACGTTCTTCAATATTAAACAACATTCCCACAAAAATCCAGTCCATTTATCTATTTAGTTCCAATATTTTCATAAGCACTTTCACCAAAAATTAATCTTTCAAAATTACTGTCCCCTTTATCCATTTAAACTTTCTTGCATCCAATCTTTGTTAAGCTTTTGCTACAGATTTAAATCCTTTAATACTTCTTTTCCTCCTTCTTTAATCCAGAAAAAATATTGACTCACCAAATGGCTTTCTCTTACCCTGCCGATCAGAAGATTTCTCTTTAACTGTAAATTGATTACATGTGATAGTGATTAAGAAAGTGAGGCTTTTGTGAACCTTAGGTTCTTTACAGGCTGCATTTTGGTTATGAGCCTTACTAAAATCCCTTGACTCCCAATTACTCAACTCACAAGTCAACCACAAAAAACTCCGTTCCTGAAGGAGCAGCTGTCCAGAGTGCAGATGGGCAATCTCATGATCTTTCCATGTCCAAAGAGACTCCACCAGCTGTTCCTCAGGAGTATGTTGAGTGCCATCTGACCTAAGGAATCCATCATCTGGCACTATATCACCAATCACTTTATATTGTCTATCCATAGTGTTTTCTTGATAAAATACAGGAATGATATATCATTGCCTTCTTGTGCTCAGTATGAAATTCAGAATCCACAATCTGTCTGCTGATCTCTGCCACAGTGCCATCCCCTACAGAGACATCTAGTTTGCCATGGAACCTCACCCAGAAACCCATAAGTAGGGAATATCTTCTAAGGTATCTTGGATGTTGACATCTCTAGTGTACAGAATTTCAGTATACTCCTTTCATCTTTGTTTGATCTTTGAAACAGTTACTATCTGTCCATTGATGTACCAATCTGGGGTTGGAACCTCCTGAGTTCAGAGTTCTTTTAGAAGAATTTCTTGTTTTTGTATAGCTGGTTCCATCTTCAACATCTTTACAGATGTCATTAAAACAAGATATGTGTCCTAACAGCCAGGAACCACGCTGAGACAAGGAATAGGTCTCTAGTGTTTTATTACTGCTACATAACAGAGAATCCTAACAAACTGAAGAAGCGTGGGAAAAACCCAGACATATAAACCCCAAAGACTAAGGCGGGCCCGATCTGTGTCTCTTTGAATGGCCACCTAATTCCTCAGTACTACGCATGCGCTTTACAGCCTGGATGGGAGCCCCCTGCTCGCCATCCTCACTCATGACAATATGTTGTTACTTCTGGTAACCTTTTATGGACTTTCTGCTGACTCCAGGACTGAAAAAATGATGTTCTATGGCTTTGTTTATAGATAAGAGGTGGGATATGGGATGAAGATATAAATGTTTGTAACCTTAGAGGGGGTGAAGAGTCTCTAAATTTGTTTATACTTTTTGTGATGAAGGTTGAAAGTCACTTCTCTATATATTTCTTTTATCTTTATTATTTTTATTTTTTATTTTATTTATTTTCTATCACGCCTTTATTATTTTTATAAATAACTCAAGGTGGCAAACATACCAAATACTCCTTCCTCCTTCTATTTTCCCCACAACAACAACCCTGTGAGGTGAGTTGGGCTGAGAGAGAGTGACTGGCCCAAAGTCACCCAGCTGGCTTTCATGCCTAAGGCAGGACTAGAACTCTTAGTCTCCTGGTTTCTAGCCTGTTGCCTTAACCACTAGACCAAACTGGCTCTCATATTCTTACTTTTCTCTTTCTTCTTTCTTCTCTCTTCCTTTTTTCTTTTTTCTTGCAATTTTTACTCCATCTTTCTATTCTCTTTACTTTCTTTAGTTTGTTTTAGATTTTACTATTATAATCAAAATTCTTAATAAAAATTATATATGAAAAAAATAAAATAAATACCATTTGTACTCCAAAAGATCCTCAGCTCTTCCTCAATAGCATGCTGAGTGCCATCTGACCTAAGGAATCCATCATCTGGCACTGTATCGTCAATCACTTTATATTGTCTATCCATAGTGTTTTCTTGATAAAATACAGGAATGATATATCATTGCCTTCTTGTGCTCAGTATGAAATTATGCCTTTGCCTCTGTCTCAAAAGTGATCATCCACCTCCAGCATCTTCCTATATCACTACAGCCCTCTATAGGGGCCTGCTTGCTTTAGCTTGGCAGCTGAGATGACCTTCACACCTTGCGTGTACCTACTGGGATCATATACTCACACCATTCTTCACTCATCCCTCCCAGGAACATCCTCCCCTCCCCCCATCACAATGAGGCAGCACTGCAGGATTTGAGATAATCATACATCATGCTAATTTGTTTAATCATTATTTATTTATTTATTTATTTATTTAATAAATCCCATCTGTCTGGATTCACACAGCCTCATAAATTAAATCAACCCAAACAGTGGCTTAGCACAATATGTGAATCTAGCCAAATCTCTGGTACATCTACAAATGTTAGTCTATACTAGGGAAGGAAGAAGAATTGGAGAGATTAAATGCAGAGCAAGATGCTCAAATGACAAGAAGCAACTGCAGAGACTTGGGAATGGGGTTAATATAGTCAGTAGACAATAGACAATAAATTTATTTTAGTAGCTTCATTCAGAATTTATTGAACAGAAGAAATGTCAGCAGAAAAGGTCAGCAAGGAGAATGCTGCACTACTCTTGCCAAAGGTGACTTGAATGTTAGAAATAACTTAGTAATGGTAACAGCAATTTGCCAGTGGAACCAATTACCCAGAAAGATTGTAGGGTCTCAATTATTGGATGTGTTTAAGCAGAGGTTGGGCAAGGGGTTGGACTCAATGCCTTAAATGGCATTTTCTAATTCTATGATTCTGTAAACATAAGCAACTGTATTCTCCCATTCTGATCCTCTTATTTGCGTTTCCTAATTTCAACACTGTTCTTTTTGGCTGTTCCTATTTGGCAGTGGTAATTGTTAAAGAATGGAATAGCGTTAACGCCGATGTAATGATATGTGCTCAGATTAGTTTGCATCAGTGGTTTGCACCTGAAGCTAAGGGCCTTTTTGCTAAGCAGATTAAGTTTCTGTTTAGCAGATAGTATTTTCATATTAAAATACCTATTGTGTCATTTAACAAAGTTATGGAGCTTGCAAAAATATGATTTCTTTTTTAATCGTATGGCATAGCAGTTTTGTGTTCATGCTGCTTTTCTTGCTGGGAAATCCTTGTGAGGTCCAGCAGCCAGATGTGTAGACTGTTTAGCCGTGACAAGTAATGTTGCCCTGGGTGCACTACGAGACTTGATGTATATCTGGAGCATAAACTTTTCAATTTGCAATGAAGAAGTTATGCAATTCATAACAAACAAAAACAATAAACCAGGATTCTGTCTTGAAGAACAGAAAATTTCTCTGCTGAATTGAGTTTAAGAACTTTGCCTTGATGAACCAAAAATCTCTGTGCCAAATTAAGTTTAAGGTGATTTTGGGAGTGAATAAAAATATGTTCAAGCCATTGTCAATGCACAACCTAAGTGTATAACTTGTCTGACAATTTGCACATTTGGTGGAAATAGCTGCTGATTGTTTTCTATGCTTCCAGGGACTTCTTTGAAAGGTATAGTTAACATTAAAGTTGTAGTTGCTTTTTACGACAAATTCTAGGCTTTGTATACATTTAAGGGGTTCTATATATGTGAGGGGATCTAAGTTGACATATGTGACATAGTCTATTTAAAAAGACATCAAACTGATGTAGATTATATCAATTTATACAGTCCTTTCTACAAGGTAGACAACTACAGGATTTTTGTGAGATATTTTTTCCAGCAGCAATCAAAGTTTGCTTGAAGGTCTGTAGAAGCACCATGTAACCAAATTCTGCTCTTGCTCAGATGAATGTAGATAGAAGATGTTTGTAGAGCTTCTTGCTAATAATGGGGGGTTTAAAAGCAGAGTAAGCATGTGTGAAAATATTGAGCATTCCTATGCCTGAATCAGAATTCTGTTTAAGATGGGATTAAGTATTATCGGAATGTGGACAGTTAATTAAGGTAGATGTGAGAAAGCTACACTTTATATTCTAATAGAGTAATGTAAGTATTAGACGTTTTACAACATGCAGGAGATCTTCTCTTCAAATCATTAAACCAGCTGCATCAGTTTCAAGCCTTGTATGTTTCTTTGTGAGCGACGTCTGGCTGCGTCTGAGTGCAGGCCAGCCACTTCTCTTTGTTTTTGTTTTTGTTTTTCTTTTCCCAGTGATGCTGTAATACACATAAGGAGACAGAAACTAGTTCCTTCTGAAGCTGAAATTTAGAAAAATTTGTACTGCCCTAGAAAGTGTGGTAAAAAAATGTTCATTTGATCAGGTCATTTTCAAATGCAGTTTTGCAATTATTGTGGTTAAATCTTTGAATCCCCACAACCATTGTGTCTAAAAAAATAAGAGTTAATTTTCAAGCTGCTTTCCTACCTCGTCAAAGAACTACTTAATTCCATACGGTAATCAAAACCTTTTCAAAAGGTTCAAGTCTTGCTTAGTTGTCGCCATTCAGTACTGGAAGAAATTCACCAGTTAAATCACAAAAATGCCATCAAATTTTCACATAGGAATAGTTAGAGAAAAATGTTGGCTTTGTTTTTTAATTGCTGTTATCTTCTGCCTTTTTATCCTTGCATGGAATTAAAGTGTCAACAGTTCTTTTTTAATACAAAATAAGTATCAATTCTATGAAAATATGAAAGGGTACTTTAAGAGTACCAAATATCTAGTTTGTTTGATATCTAGTTCATGGGGAGCCTAATAACTTAATCAGTTATTTAGTGCTTTCATCACTAAAAGTATCAGTCCAGTTCATAATGAGGGCTAATTCTCAGATTCACTTTCTAATCTAATTACTTTCTGTTTTACTTGGACATTAGCAGGCCCAATACTACACATAATGAATAATAATTGCCTAAATTAAAGTGAAATATCATAATGACCTAAAATCTCTTTTAGTCATAAAAGCACAGTAACAATAAACCTAAACAAGTACAAAGCTAAAATGAGTCCCAATGATACTTTACTCAAGATTTCTGTAACACGGAAATATAAACATCACCACAACTTATTTAATAGAGCAGTTTTTCTTTACAAAAGGTGTTGACATAAAATCCTGCTGTATACCTGTCAGTGTAAGTCAGTGTAGCCTTAACAATAATGGAAGTATTTATGGGCAAAAGAGAAAATAGCTTGATTATGTATATATTCATGTGTTATATTGCTACCAGTGGTGCATGCAGATATGTATTTTTTTCTGTAGTAGAGCCAGAAAATAAGATCTCCCTTCTCCTCAATACCTAATAAATAAAAATGAATGCAACTGAAGAAGAGGATTTAGGGTTTGGATCTGTTGTTAAGTTCAAAAGCTATTCTACCATCCTATAGCAGTTGGGATCCTGAACCTTTTTAGATCACATTCTTATTCTAAATTGCATTAGCTCTGCCAAGGTAATCATTATTATTGATGCTGTCATTGGAAGACATTTAATTTAAGCCTTCACAAATACCTCCCAAGTGTCTTATATCATGAGGAATGTTAAACCTTTGGCAAAGTCCTTTGTTTTGTAAATTGGCGAGACTGAGAAGAGGAGACAGAATTATTCTCAGTAGTCTTCAAAGGTAGTAGAAACCCAGAAAAACACAGGTGAGTGTATACCAAAACTAACAGGGCCAGCCACCCTACTGATGAAGGAGGTTAGATCAAATGCTCCAAAGAATGATCTAAATTCTTTGATAAGGCTCTACTCCTGAAGTAAAAAAGTTCTAGCTGGACAAAAAATTGTCATCATTGAGAAACTGTGAGCTACTTTAAGATAAAATGGTCTTTCAATTTTTTATTTATTTAGAATTACAGCATCATAAAGTTGGAAGGTGCTATTTAGACTATCAAATCCATCCCCCTGTTCACTGTGGGAATCCAAATTAAGGCATCTCCAACATGCAACTATCCAACCCATACATCAATACATCTAATGGAAGGGAGCCAACCATTTTTCTGGATAATTAGTTCTACTGCCCAACTGCCATTTCCCTTAGAAGGTTTTTTTCCAGTAGTTGGTCAAAAACTTCCTTCCTGTAACTTAAACCCATTATTCTTTGTCCTGCACTCTGGAACAAAAGGGGCAAGGTCTTGATCTTCTTATGTGTGACTTCCTGTCAGATATTTCCTATATTTATCCAGTTTTCTGCCATCATGAAAATCATGGTGATATAGGCCTTATGGTCACCCATCGAGATGCAAACCAGAACAACAAGTACTACCCTTGAACCAGGGTTTCTCAACCAGGGTTCCGTGGAACCCTAGGGTTCCTTGAGAGGTCACTAGGTGTTTCCTGGGAGATCACAATTTATTTAAAAAATTATTTCAAATTCGGGCAACTTCACATTAAAGAGGTAAATTTCATTCTTTATTTTCAGTTTAAGAACACTGTTAATGCAGACCTACACATGAAACAAATATAATTTCGTAACTTCTGACCTAAATTTGAGCCTGAACGTGCAGGGGTCCCCCGAAGCCTGAAAACTATTTCAAGGGTTCCTCCAGGGTCAAAAAGTTGAGAAAGGCTGCCTTGAACCACGTCCTGGGTCCTGTCATGAGTAAGGATGGCGAGCAGGGGGCTCCCACCCAGACTGTCAAGCGCATGCGTAGCACTGAGGAACTGTTCAGCCATTCAAAGAGACACAGATCGGGACCGCCTTAACCTTTGGGGTTTATATGGCTGGGTTTTTCCCACGCTTCCTCAGTTTGTTAGGATTCTTGTTAAGTACTAGTAATAAATATTAGAGACCAAGTCATTGTCTCAGTGTGTTTCCTGGTAGTCAGGACAGGTCCACTTAAAACCAGGAAGAAAGAGTATTAAAGCAAGACCAGAAACAGGCTATGCTAGCAAAATACATTTTTGGTGTCACCAAAATAAGATGTCTTGCTTGAAATAAGACATTGATTCATCATGTAAAATTAATCTAACCATGCTTAATTTTTTAAAAAATAATAGATACACTATGGAATGTTCTGATGAATGTGTATAGCATTCCTGTTAACTACTAAAAGTAAAGAAAACATGGTAAAGCTAAATTTTAGATATTGGTATGTGCATGTTCACATTACAATTAGCTAAACAGTCCAGGGGTTACAGACCAGAAAAGTTAAGGTTTTATCCCATTCCAATTTTACATAGGCATCCAGTAATGTAATGATACTTGGAAATGCTTATAAATACATTTGGGATTATGGTTGGACTGTCACTGCTTCAGGAGTATGCTTTGACAATAACATGTAGAAAACATTCCATTGACCTGAATGGTTGTAATGCCAGCCATAACCTTAGAGATGGTGCTTGACTACCCATCTGTCCTTGTCTGGAATCGTCATCTGTAAAATGAAAAAATAATATTTTCCTTTATTTTGTAGGAGAACTATTTAGAAATGAGCACTGGACAGTGGCTATGTGACATTTTGGGGAGCTTATGTGTGTATATGTGATATATAGTATATATATTACACAATACTATATATAAAATACCCTAACATATTGAATAAGTGAGAAGGGGCAGATAGAGTTATTGCCACTGACTTACACCTCGATAATGTTTTTATTGTGGTATGTTTAGCATACTGTCCCAGGCTTGTTGTTCTGCACATTTATTGTATTAGCATTGTACAAAATATTATTTAACATTTAATTATTTGAATGAATGTACTTCATGTTGCTGAAATATTACCATAAGAGAGTATGTATATAATTTTACATAATACTATTTGTAATAGGTATGTCATCCTCTCAAAATTGGTCCTCTTACATATCTGCTTTTGATTATGCTCACAGTATACTGAAAAACTCCTGTACTAATTTTGTCCAACTCTGAAGCCACATAGTTCATGCATGAGACTGTCAGGCATGAGTAGTTGCAGATGTCAGTGCATCAGTGGCAGGGAGCCAGGAAGATGGATTAAGGCTTAGTCACTGAAAAATACATGCCAGCACATCTGAGACACCAGCACTGCGCCACCTCATATGGAAAATGTGTCATGACCAGAAATCAATAACCTCTTGGAAGCATTTGGTTTTTGAAATATATTTGATTAATTATACCTGTGCACGCTTGGCAATGTAGCTTCATCTAGCATTAACTTAATGCTGTTTGCATAATGCAGTATTGTAACCACACTCATAAGTCAAAAATAATGGTTTAAGTCAGCTTTTAAAAGTTCAGCGCATAGATATAAGAATGTCTCTATAGCAGGCTTTATTGCATATATTGATAATTGCATATTTTACTGATCAATTACAATGACATTCATTTAAGTTAAACAAACTAAAATAGCATAAGATGGTTGCTTTCTAGAATGAAGATACTTCAATATGTCTTATAAGACAAGAACAAAAACATACAATGAAACAAGTTCAGACCAAAGGAATATCTAGTCTTGCAAAGGAATATCTGTTCACAGTGGACAGATAAGCACAGATTTTTCATTTTTCATTCTTTTTTTCACTCTGACATTTGAATTACATTTGATTGCTCATAAAATAAAAGGAACGGCCACAACTATGACAAATGGTCATAAGTCCCCTCATTCTGCGCCATCGTAACTTTGAATGGTTGCTGAACGAGTGGGCTCTGAACAGTAACTACCTGTAACATTTGTTTACACTTTTCGCTATTCAGACTTCTGTTAGGTATTCAGAACAATTTTCAGCATACACCATTGTAAAAGTCAGAACTTGATGAGTTTTGAGGATTTGCTGTTTCCTGGACAGATGCTTAAGCCTGGGCCTGGAAGTGGAATGTATGAGTTTTGAGGGGTTGCTGGACATTGCCAAAGGATGAGGGCAGAGGTATCTGTAGGAGGTGTCCAAAAAGTCAAGATGGTGGAACAACTGTGTGATCAAAGTCCATACTGAGAGGATTTGTGTATATTTAGCAGACTTCCCTTTTAAAGGCTATTTTAAGGAACCTGACTACTCACTTTTCACTGTATTGTGGAATTTGAATTTTATACTGAAAAATGCATCCATTACAAAGGGCATGCAAACAGGATTTCTTCCTGCTGCTCATAACCAAACTCGCGTATTTGCCCCACATGGGTGTGCTGTTGGTTATTACAATATTTGGTCATCAGCTGATGGAAGAAGTCTATCAAATGTAAGTATAGGAAGTGATAATAGATGAATTGTGAACCTGTTCAATCTATCCTTGCCCAACTACTGTAGCAGCTAGGATAGCATCAGGAACCATGTACAGTATTGCAAATTATATCACTATCTATCAAACAGAAATCCACAGGGACATCTGATGAAAATCATTGTGAATGGATTGTAGACTTGTTCAGTTTCTGATATAATAGTAACAGGAGCTGTTTAGAATAATGGAAATTTTGTTGGTAGAGATAGGGAAGGGATTATGACTTCTCAGTCCATAGCAGCACATAGAACTCAGCAAAGTATTCTGTAGCTTATACTGCATGGATATTGAACACTTAATTTCTGGTTTCCTGGGTTTTTAAAGCATAAGTAGAAATTAAATATGCTTAATATTCTCACTAGAAACAAGTCTTTTTGTAATTATTATTAAAGGTATATAGCCATCAGTAAGATCTGTAGATAGCTATATTCTTTATGAGTATGTGTTATCACCTTTTATCCCATCCCAGTGATGGCTATCATGATTTCTTGCATTAACAAATCACATTAACTGTGTCCTATGAGAAAAAGTACTTATTATTTGTTCTAAATATTCTACCATTAGCTAATTAGATGAGTCTGGATTTTAGTATTATATGAGGTAGGTAGGTAGATAGATAGACCTATCTATTTACTTTCTCCACATACACATACGTTTATACAATTCTGCCATATTTTTACCTTTTTCCCTAAGCTATAAAACCACAAATACTGTCATTCATCATAGAGAAAATATTTTGATGTTTTTTTCTGCAACTCACACCATGGATTTGTAAAAAAAAAAAAATTATAATATTGGCGGTATTATTTTCAATTTCCTATTAATACTCAGTGTGAAACTTTCATAACTGCCACACACTCCAGTTCATGTGTTTCACTGAGCAATTCACTCAACACACCATTTCAGAACTGATCAGCATATATTGGTTTGGGGGGGTTCATAATATCCATTGCTTGCATACTGAAATGCGGTTTAGATTGTAATGTCCATTTCCCAGTGTGAAGTTTTTATTATTCAAATTTATTATTCAAATTTTGCTACCACCCATCTCCCCCAAAAGAGGGACTCTGGGAGGTTTACAACAAAATTAAGACTATAATAATAGACAATTAAGATCTTATACAAACAATTTACAAATATAGAATACAATATAAATAAGTATAAAATCCAAGAGCTTAAAAATTCTGATCAGGTGGGAGGGGGTCTAAGGGACAAGCCAACCCCATGAATGGTTGCCCACCTTCCCGCCCCACACGAGATGGCAGAACCAGGTTTTCAGGGCCCTCCTGAAGGTCAGAAGTGAAGGCGCCTGCCTCACCTCTGGGGGCAAGATGTTCCAAAGGGCAGGGGCAACTGCAGAGAAGGCCCGCTTCCTGGAACCCGCCAGATGGAATTCTCTTATCGACAGGGTTCATAACATGCCCTCTGTGCCTGACCGGGTGGGGCAGGTCGATGTTGTGGGGATGAGATGGTCCCTCAGTTAGCCTGGCCCCATGCTATGTAGGGCTTTAAAGGTCATAACCAACACCTTGAATTGGACCCGGAAGCAAACTGGCATCCAGTGCAGCTCGCGCAGTAAAGGTGTTATATGTGCCGATCTAGTTAAGTTTCTGAAGTTCTTTGTTGCTGTTTTTTGTTTTAAATATCTAATACTTTACTGCTAATTCCAGTTCATTTTAAATTTATTGGAAAGCACCAATTCCAAAACATATTCTTGGGAGATACTTTTTAACTTTACATCTGTCATTTGTGAAAGCTCTCTGTTGATACCTGCTGTCTTCTTCTTGTTCTTGTACAATGTCTGTACATAGACATTGTACAGGTGTCTATGTAAGACTCTGTCAAAGCCTATGTAAAAATCCAGATAAATTATATTTTTCAGATCATCCCTATCCAGATAAATACTCTGATAGAGATGTATAACTTGCAATGACTACATGCACTGCTTCAAAACTTCAGATGGTGACCCCAGAGACCTTAAAAATAGTTGTCAATTATGTATTTTTAATGTGACAGAAGAGGGAGGGATGATTGAAAAGTAATCCTATTAACTATACAAGCAGTCCTCATTTAGCAACCACAATTGGGACCAGCAACTTGATCATTAAGCAAAGCGATTGCTAAGTGAAATTGCAACTGTGCTTACAATCTTACTTCAGCTTTCCTTTGCTTTATAGACCTGCGAAGGTTGTAAATGCGAGGATTGTTGGCAAAGTTACTTTTTCATCACTGTTGTAACTGTGAATGGTCTCTGTACAAGGCAGTTGCTAAATGTGGACTACCTGCATTTAATTTTAAACATGAACAAGCTCTTTGGAATGAGGGGTCCAGCACACCACAGAAAAGTTAAATGTAATCCTCAGTCTGGCAAAATTTGCAAAATTCTGCAATAAGCGAAGACTTATTGCTATAAAGGATTCACCATTGCTTATGAAGGTCAGCATAACTCAGTTTTTGGCCTTTTGCTCCTGGGCAATAAGATGTGTTTCCTCCTAAAAATGCAGGAATTGACAATATTATTGGCCTTTAAGAAGGCTTTGAAAACATACTTTTTGTTTTATGTTTTAAAACAAAGATTTTACAGGTAGTTAACAACCACTCATTCAGCAACCATTAGAAGTTGCAATGGTGCTGAATGAGTGATACTTACAATCAGTCCTCAAAGTTCTGGCCGTCACAGTACACCCGTGATCGTGATTTGGGCACTTGGCAAATAGCTCACACTTAGGATGGTTGCAGCATCCTATAGTCATGTGATTGCCATTTGTAACTTCCCTGCTGGCTTCCCACAAGCAAAGTCAATGGGGGAAGCCTGCAGGGGAAGTCAGAAGTTGCTTTGGTAAGTCACTCCTGCCACTTTTTTTCCCAAGAAGCCCACTATGGAGTATGAGATCTCAGGCATCTTATACTCTGTAACACATGCAGGAGCCCACCTGCACCCCATAGCACATGCATGCAGGCTGGGCCACGCTCATGCAGCACCTCAGCACCCCTGTCCCCTGCCTACCCACACTTGTGCAGCACTGCAGCTCCCCCTTCCCTGCCCAGCTGCACTCGCACACCCCTGCAGCCCCCCTCCCCACCCACCTGCACTTGCACCATGCCACAGCACCCCTCCCTGACCACCCACACTCCCATGGTGCCACAGCTTCCCTCCCCCACCCAGCCACCCTCATACGGTGCAGGAGCACCCCCTCCTGCTGCACTCCATAGCACTCACTCACCCACCCACCAGCCTGCTTGAGAGCTGCGACTTCCTGCCAGCTTCCCCATTGACTTTGCTTGTTGGAAGCTAGCAGGAAATTGCAAGTTGCAGTCACATGAGGTTCTCACTTACCAACAACAGTGGGGACTGCCGGAATTGCCATCGCTAAGCAATATAGTCACGTGACATCGTGCTTTATGACCCCATTGCTTAGCGACAAGTCCCAGTCCCAATTATCATCATTAAGTGAGGACTGCCTGTAATAGGTTTTACTTATATTTTTCATATATATATATATATGTTTGCAGTCTATGAATATTTAAATAACAACGTAATTCTAAGGTTTCAGAAGCCTGAATGACCTATAAAGAATACTATGACCAGCTTACTCAGAAGTGTTGACTTAAATAACCTCTCATTTGTAGTTTGTTCTAGATTCCCTTTTTAAAAAATGGAGTAATATAGTCATATTCCAGCCTTCTGATATTACGCTACTCTTCTAACAATATATTAATTCATATATACAGTATTATTAACATATGTATTATTAATGTATGTATTATTAATTCATACATACGTCCCCTCTATCAGCCAACACCCTGATAAGCAGGGATTAACATCAGACAAACAAGCAGAAAACAACACCCTAATCAAGGAACTACCAAGGAGAAAACCACCCCCTCACCAAAACTGGCAGGGCAAGCTACTGTATATAAACAGGGAGCAAACCCCACACTCACCAGCACTGATGATGTTACCTAGTTGGGTAATGAAACGTCTGCAAGGAAACAACCAAGCACAGAGAGCACCAAGGACTCCACAGTTCAACCCTGAACTACATATATTCTCTTCTATGGGATACATGATTATTATTTTAAGTTTCTAAAATATAAGAAGTATGCTGTCTCTCTACCTCTGACTTACACAAACATTCTTTTGACCAAACCCTTTATTGCAAACAAAAAAACCAAAAACCAGAAGACGCAGGACAAAACTAAATACGCTGTAATTAAACTAAATTCCTTCCCATGTGTTTAATCACTGTACACTGCTATAACATTAAATCACAGTTACAAATTTTGCAACAGTTCTGAGAGCCAGCCCGAATGCTTCTAGGGACCGTAGATAGCTCTGGGATCTCCATTGTACATCCATGACCTAGTGCCTTGAAGCACGTCAATTACAATTAATAGCTGCTCTTAGGGTACTTTTTTAAATGTAAGGTACAGATTTCATCAGAGATTGATATTAGCATTTTTTTCTCATGGGAAATACATGAGATTGAGGTGAGGGAAATAAATATTATCAAAGGCTGGCAGAATTTACTACATCTTCAAAGAGCAATCTGATTTTGAAATTTGGACAATTGTCGCTTCAAGAATATTTGGCAGAAGGCCCTTTGAAATGGAGTTGTACAGGAATTGATAGCTTATGTTCCTTGAGCACAGCTGCCTCAGAGAAGGTGCTTCAAGTATTATGCAAAAACAACACAAGGCAAAGGAGTGATAAACTGCATATCTGATTACTTCAGATTTAGCTTATTTTCCTTGAAGAATAGAAAAAGTGGCATTAAACAAGGAAGTGTTGCTAAGTACCATAAGAGCATTTGCCTTCTCTATTGATTTGAATTGTTAATGTCTGAGTCTTTTTTTTCCAAGTAATTGTCATGGCATTGTTCTTTCCTAAGGTAATTTACTACTCTAATATAATATACTTGGATAAAACCCATGAACAATGCAATAATAAAGAAGTGCAAAAATGTAATTCTCATGAAAAAGAAGCGTTCTCCTTTCAACAGCAGTTGTGTCTCTTGAAAAATTTTATCAATAGTAACTCTGCAACAAAAATACTTTTGTTTTTGTAAGGATATGGACAATTGGGTATTGTCTCATAATAAAATATGCTGACCTCCAGGAAGTGTTTTTTCTATATAGTGTCAGTGGTTATTATATTTTGGGCAAAACTAGATGTTAAAATTGAACTATTTTCTCTTGATTTTTCTTGCTGCTTTCAAATCAAGTGTACTTCAGGAATATGAAAAATTAGGATTAAAAAAAATTGTTTTGGGAAACATAAAAATCAATCATAGTATATAATGTAATACAACATGTAATACTCCTTCACTGTGTTGTGAATTTTGCACCCTGCCTCTCTCTTCTTGTAAAGATGAGAATGGGGAAATGAACAGTCTCTTTATATAAAAACATGATGTGATTATATACAGTATGTATGTATATGTGTGTGTGTGTGTATGTATGTATGTGTGTATGTGTCTGTGTGTGTGTGCGTGTGTGTATATATATATATATGAGAAGGGGGAAATGCATTTGGAACAATATTAGCACTTTGTTTCTTGCTCATAATCTTTCCCTTCCAATAAGTTTGCTTCTACTGATCAATTCTTCATCCTGTGACTGTCACAGCTGAATATATGTATTTATATTGATTTTTATTTGGTTGTCAACAGTGGGACTAATTCTACTTAAAACATAATGCTCCTGTGTATAATAATTGATAGATCACACTGTCAAACTTAACATTCTGTTTGGGCTCAGTCTTTACAAAAATTTATTGACTGTGAAGCAGTGTATATAAAATGGAAAATTCATTTGTTCTTCAATTTATGTTAATTATTACATGGTTACCACTCTGAATGCACTTTTAATTGCTGGTGAGCAACTCTATTGTCCATTGCCAGTAGTTCTTATTTGTTCATGTTAGAGCCATATATGGAGAGAGAAATGCTAAATAAACAGGAAGGTTTCAGAAAAACTAAAGGGACATGAGATTAGATAACTAACATAAGATGGATAATGGAAAAAGCAAGAAAATATATTGTCTATGTGGATCATGCTGGAATGTGGAATATGCTAAGGCTCATTAGCATATCAGATCCCCTAATTATTCTTCTGAAGAACCTTTAAAATAAACAAGAAGCTAATGTAAAAAGTGAATGGAGAAATAGAATATAGTAGTAGGAATGGAGTGAGACCAAGGCGCATATTATCCCTATAACTTTTCAAATAGTACAGAATATATATGGCAGGGATAGGAATAGCAGGATAGAAAGAGATAACAGCAGGAAACAAAATTGGAGGTTAGAAATACTAACAATACTAATTTGAGATACTATTTGGTATCCAAAAATAGTTTGTAACAGAACTCATGAAAGTAAAACAAAGTGAAAAAATCCAGGTTAATGTTGAATATTTAGAAGGCAAAGATAATGTCAGTCTGATGGTTAGTAAACTTCAGTTGACAGGAAATAAAGGAGGATAGTTTTGTTTTGGAGGATTCAAGAATAGATATATGCACAGAGAAGTAAAGAGTTTAATCCTAGGGAGGAAAGCAGTTAACAAACTTAGATAGGTTCTTTAAATGATAATGATATTTCTATTACAAAGAAGATCAGAATTAAAGCAGTGTTTTCCTGGTAGTAGCCTATGGCTGAGAAAGGTGGACATTGAGAAAGAGCAAGAAAAAGAAGATAATCAGCTTCAAGAAGGCAATGATCAGCAAGCAGAAACTCACATCCCTTGAGCAGGTGATGGGAATGGATGATGGACTAGAAAAACTCTTTGCAAGATTGAAGAAAGTTGAAGAAGGGGAAACAATAGATAAAATGGATGGCTGGAACCAAGGAGACCACTGGAATGTTCTTGAGCTAATGATTATTGCCAGGATCCAGTCAAGATGGCAGGCATTTGTCTATTCAGTCACCAGGGATAGACCCAATAATCTTTTTATGCAGTCTTATACAGTTTTAAAAATATTTTTCTATATCTACAGGATGCAATCATTAAGTTGAAATACCTCAGAAATAAATGCTAATATAACACTTTACTTCATAAATTCATGGAAGATGATGCTTGTATGAACTGTTTTCTACTGTTTGTTTTCATTGTAGCATACAACTGTTTTACCGTTTATATTAATTGAGATGAGAACAACCCATCATGAATATCCCAGCAGGACCTATGGACTGATTGCTGTGTGCACTATTTCAGTTGGCTACATATTATGGTAAGGAATGCATTTTCACACTGTGAAATCTAATCACTGATATCTCGAAGTCTTGCCAGACTTCACAAGCAGGATTTGATGGAAACTTTCACACTGTGGTTTTTCTGATACTATATGGCTTACGTTTTTAGGGACTTTTTCCCCCCATGAGACATTATTTAGGAATTTGTTGCTGTGCCTCTTTCTTTTTCTAGTCAACAAAATTAAAAATAAGCGTTCTGTTTCTCCTATCAGTTTTCACTGCTCAGTCTTGCAAAAGTGAGGTGTTTCAAGTAAAGATGAATACAGACCACAAGATTTAGCTTGGGCCTCATTGTGAGGATTTATGCAGAAATGCAATTTAACTCAAACCAAATCAAAAGTTGCCCAATTCAAGCTAGGGTTTGAATCTGAAACAAGATTAAGAAACTCAAAGCTTTGATCTTCCCTATTGATTAAAATAGGAAAAATGCAAACTGTAACCTTTGTAAAGCTAGCTGAACAGGCTTTTCTGAAGGAATGAAACCATCAGAGAATAGATGCAAAAAACCCTCTAATTTTTAAATGAGATTAATAACTTGCATTTTTCATCTCTGACATAATTAGATGACATATAGAGGCAGAACTATGCCTTCTGAGGAGATTTATTGCCCAATTTCAGGCTAATGGATGCAAATTGGGGGATTGCAAAAGGGCACCTTCACAGTTTGGGTGAGGAACTTTTTGTTAATCCCTTTTGTTGTTTAATTGCTGATATCTGTGAATGATATAAAAATTAAAGATTGAAAGAAAGAGGATACCTTCCTTGGAAGAAGGATAATCAATAGAATCAGGAAGGAGAAGTATAAATAATGCAAGATCACAATTTTACCCCATTCTACCCAAAGCTAAGTGAGTTCTGTAAAAAGTGTCTTACTCCAATGAAATATACAAAGAGTTCTTGCTTAACAATGGTAATTGGGACAGGCAACTCTGTCACTAAGCAATGTGTTCATAAAGTGCAACGTCATGTGGTTGCATTGACTTATGGCAGCAGTTGCGGCAGTTCCAGTTGCCATCATTAGGCAAATCCTGTGTGGTCACAGCGCTGGTGGTTGCCATTTGTGACCTCCTGCTGGCTTCCCCATTGATTTTGCCTGTTGGAAGCCAGCAGTGAAGGTAGCAAATAGAGATCATGTGACCACAGGATGCTGCAACCATCATAATTGCGAGCCAGTTGCCAAGCACCCAAATCACAATCATGTAACTCTGGGGACTCTGCAATGGCCACAACTATGACAAATGGTCATAAGTCCCCTCATTCAGAGCCATCGTAACTTTGAATGGTTGCTGAACGAGTGGGCTCTGAACAGTAACTACCTGTAACTATCAGAGCAAAATAAAATGCAGCAGAGAATAATGTAATATTCCACATCTCTCCCCAAAAGCAGTTATTGAAAAATCTGACCAACAGTTCTCCATGATCAAGAGGCAGACCTCTTGATAGGTAGACTAGAGTCATACAGTAACACATCTGTTAGCTATGTTCCAAAACTGGTATTTTGCACCGAAACCTTAAAATAACACTTTTTGCTGAACATAGTACTTTTGTGTAGGACTGAGTCATACTTATTTTATGACAGTCCCAATTCATTTCCTGTTACCTGCCAGAGCCACAAGGTTGGTCCAGATAGATTGGCTTGGTTTAGGATTTAGCTAAATCTTATATGCCCTAGTTCCAAGACTGTGACCTCTACTTTCAGATTCTGAAATCATAATATTTCAAGATGTGGGTCTTGTTGCCCTACTTGCCAAATAGATTTCCTTTTTAGACCAAAACCATTTTCACAAGGTAGGTTATAATCCAGTAGATTTCTTGAATATCTGGAAACAGTTTGCACTGCTAGTATGTCTGTAGACTGACATTAGTCTATAAACAAAAGTTGAAGTTACTATGGTATCTAACTCCTTTTCAAAGAAAAAAAGAATTTCAGTTTTTATTGCCATGATAATAGTGAGATATCATGTGCATTTAATTTTTTTTTTTACCTACCTTGAGTGGAAGTTCAAGCTTCATTTCTTTCTTTCCAGGCATATTTAATACTAAATTGTCTGTTATTTTATAACACCGGAAAATGGTAGGGACTCAACAAAATGGCTTCAACTTGGCACTCTAAAATGAACCTTAATGCATGTTCCCTTGTGCTTATCTAATAATGAGCCTAGACAACAATTGCACTGTTGAAGGCATTCATTAGAGTTAATAACAAATAATCTTGTATGGAAGCTTTATGCCTAACGTTGATCAGGCCATTATTGTGCAGCATTGAGTTAGCATGCATTCAAGGAGGAATAAGCTCCACAACAAAGGCTATCAGGTAATGTTTCTATGGCAGCAGCACTACTTTTCCAATTCCCTATATAGACAATGCAAGAATACTGATAATGCCACACTTCCAGAGAAGAGAAAGATGACAATAGTAATTCTAATGCATTAAGCAGGTCTTAGTTAGATGTTCAAATGAGGTCAGACTGGCTAGTCATGGGTAGTTCTGACTTTACATTTGATGTAGAATTTAAGTCAATTTTTTTCATTATTAATCTGGTCTTTCATTTACTTGTAATGTTGCTTTGAGGTCAGGCATGCAAGACCTAAACAAACATCATAAGTGGCAATTTATTGTAGAACATACATTAGACAATCCAAAGGGTCTAGGGCTAATCCTATTCTGATTCCAGCTAGAAACGTGTTCCAAATTTGGTGGAAAAGGTGTTGGTGGAGACAGTGTTGACAGGAGAATAAGATTTCCGTATCTTAAAGAAGTTATCCAAAAAATGAACTCTGTCCCACTACTCTTCATTCCCTTAAAACACCTTCCATTAATCATTAGAATATTCACATATAAGGCTTCTGTAGTAAAACTTGGTGAATGGGTAAGTATCAATTTCTGCTATTGGATATATAACATTTAAAATAAGTGTTACTGGAGCATTTTAGTTCCAGTAACACTTATCTTAGATGTTATATTTACAGCACGTTTACAGCAATCGTGCTGTAATGGTGTTGATTACAGCACAATTAAATGTGTGAGAAATATTGTATTGATTTCAGTAAAACTTTGTTGGAAATATGCTTAGCACATCTTGGTTCATTAGGTGAAGCAGATAGATAGATTTTCTGAGATTTTCTCACACAAAGTATTTTGGAGCATATCACTCTATTTTTCCAAACCAGACCATATTTAGGGAACATAGTTTCACTTTAGACCTGGTCAGGCTATCTGTTCACTTATTTCTGTATTGTCTAGTCCAGAAGTGGCTAACGTACAATTCCAAACTTGTTTTTTAGACATCAGAGCTTCCCTGACCAATTGCAAACTAATGCATTGTCTCCTTATACTTTGAGATGAGAAACACATTAAAATTAGCCCTCAAATGGTTTTAGCATTGTTTATTTTTTTAAAATCCTCCCAAAAACCCAAGAGGAAAAAATTGAGAAAATGTTGCCATTAGAGTGACATAACCATATCCACTTCTGATAATCACCCTGCCAATTAAGTTCTTCCCCAAATCCTTTTCTAATAAGATTGCATGAATTTCAAAACTCAACAGCAGTGAGTACACTTTAGTGAAATACTGTTCCTCAGTACAAATCCAAAGATCATGTTCTCTCTATGGCAAAATGGTGACTATTTTATGATATTTCCTATCAACAAAGTAAGAGAATGGAAACTTTATTCAATTTACTTTTGTCATCAGAGACTAATAATTGGCAACCACAGCTCATCATGACTAATAGAATTTCAACATGGATTTATGTGGAAATAATGCTCAGTTTTATTTTCATTCTTATTTCTGCCCTTTTCTGACATCAGCCGAAGGTATCCAGCATATAGATAGATGGCAGCACTTGCAGAAATATTTCCTTTATTAGAATTGATCTAATCCGCCTTCTAAATTAGGGACGGGCAGCCGGTAATCTACTGCCCACATGCAGCTCTCAGGCTCCATTTGTGTACCCCGAAGTCCTCTAGGGTGGGTGGGATCAAATATTTCCAATTTGGACTTTTTTAAGGGACAAAAGAGATAAAATGACTGCCTTAAGTTTTTCATGTTTGTCATTCTGGTGATGCCACATAATCACCTTCCTCCCCTGCAGGGCTTGGGCAGATCATAGAGAGAAAATGGAGTTTCTGACCCTAAATGTTCCAGATGAAAATATTTGCTGAGTGCCTGATGAAAATGGTGATAGTTTATGACAGTCTGTATCACTGTAGCAATGCAATCATACACATTGTTCAGGAGTAAAGCTCACTGATTGACAGGATTGCAGTCTAGATCTTTTGGGTGTGCTTCCAAGTGAGGCTTTTATCATGTAGTTGCTCTGACTGATTTACAGAATTTTATGGGACTCCGGATGGTCATTTTCCATGCAAAGAAAAAAGAACAAACTTAAGGGTTTTTAAAAAGTTTTCTTGTGTGTGTGTGTGTGTGTTTTCTTAATATAAAATAGGAGAGGGTAACAAGGGGACCATAGTACCATGCCATTGCATGTTTTAGACATCAGAACTATAAATTAATCAAAATTTATTTAACTGATAGAATCTCCTATTCTTACACAAGTTAATAACCTCAAAGTGAAAGTGGCAAATTTTGGACAATTGAATATAGCAGATACTTTTTCTTTATTTTGTGTGTGTGTGTGAGAGAGAGAGAGAGAGAGAAATAATCTCACCCAGGGCTGTAAAATAACTAGGCGGTGTTTATAATACCACACCTTCCTAGCCAGTTTAAATGCCAGATAGCATCTGGTTGCAATACATACCAGTTTCATTCTTTTAAAAGATAAAGGCAGAATTCTGGGAAAGCAAAGCAGGAAGCTGCTGTATCGCAGCTGGGAAAACAAGTGGGGTGTACCATTTCCCCAACAGCTCTAATAAATGACTGGAGATCCAGGGAAAAGAAGCAGAGAACTTGTTTTGGAATTGTTTTAGTCAGAAGCTGTGCTACGTTTTAACTTATTTTACCTAAGCCAAGCCTTGCTGTATCTTGTACTTCTTCCTTGGCAAAAGTAGACATTCCATGCAAATTCAGGCTGTTTTCCAGATTTATTTTCTCATTATTAACTTCTTGTGAACTGAATATGTTGCAAATGGACATCCTGCTCTAGCTCATTATTATAGTAGATCATTAATACACTGGGTTCTGTCAAAACATTGCATGTATCTTGTAAAATGAGTTTCATATTAGTTTCTTTTTTAAAATAAAATTTGCTTTTGTTTATCTCTTGTGAGATTGATCTGCAAAGTGTGGAGTAAAATCATAAGCCCCATGCCTTTATGCCAGCCTTTCTCAACTTTTTGACCCTGGAGGAGCCTTTGAAATATTTTTCAGGCCTCGGGGAACCCCTGCACATTCAGCTTCAAATTTAGGCCAGAAGTTACAAAATTATTATATTTGTTTCATGTATAGGCCTATATATATGCATTAACAGTATTCTTAAACTAAAAATAAAGAATGAAATTTACCTCTTTAATGTGAAGTTGCCCAAATTTGAAATAATTTTTTAAATAAATTGTGATCTCCCAGGAAATCCCTAGTGACCTCTTGCAGAACCCTAGAGTTCCACAGAACCCTGGTTGAGAAATCATGTATTGTATGTTTGTTCTGTACTTCAGTTACATTTTTCTTCTTGTTGTTTTGGTAACGGATCTGGCCTATCCCAGTTGAGGTCATCTTCCTTACCTTCTACAGATACCTCATTTTCTTGTTGCTTTTGATTGTAAGTAATTCTAAATACGTTGATTGGAAATCAAATAGTATTACAGTTGTTACATAAAGTGGGTTGGATCCAAAGGTTTCTGCTCTTATGGAGGGAGTTGAATTATTTACTGTGTTTTTACTGAATATTTCATTATGAGTAGTGATATTTTCTGTATGTGTTTTCTGTTAGGGTCTGTTGGATATATCATGTAACTGGGGTTTGGGTATATCCTCTCCTGGATTACCTTAGTTCAGCTGCTAAAATTGTCTTCTTTGCCACTGTAACTGCAATAATAAACATCTTCTACTTGCTGGGTGAGATACTAAACAACTGCATCTGGGATACACAAAAATGTGAGTATCAGATTGAGAAACCTCTTTTTTGTTGTTGAAAAGATTTTACAGAATAACTCCATTTCTTTAAATATAAATATAATGGTTATTTCCCATAATATTATTACAAATGGGATTGGACCCCAAAAGAGATAGTTTGAGCTATCTCGTGGCTAAAAGCATCTGCCTGATTGTTAGAATTTCTTATTTCTTTCCTATCCTTTTTCCCCCTTTTTGTTGATACCTTACCTGATTTTGGCTGTGTTCATAGAAATATTTAATCTAATTATTGAATTAACCTATTTACTGGATTTGGACAATACTCCAAACTAACCAGATCCCCTCGATTAACACATCAGTAAAGAGTACTCACCCCCCCACCCTCAAAATGAAACAGTATTAGCATGTATGAAGCTATTTATCATGCTATGCAGATCTCAAAGCAAAAATAAACTTTGGCTTGTTTTGGCTGATTGAAATTATAAAAGAGGTGGCAGAGTCTCTCAGTAGGTGGCAGAATCTTGCTGGGCTTAAGGAGATAAGCATGGTTGGGCTAGGATTGGAGACTTCCATGAATAGCAGGAATGTAACTAGACTAAGAATGCAAGAGGAAGGCAGGAGCAAATTACCTCTGTGTTGTTGCTAAGGAAATGGCATGGATGTGCCCATGAATTCAGTCTTGAGTTGAAAAGGTTCTTACTTCAGTAAAGATGTTACCTAACTATGTTATCTTTTGGGGAATGATATAAAATATTTAGAAAATATTTATCAATATCTTCTTGTGGATCACACAGAAAGGTACAGAAATATACACAAATCAGATATTCTTTTAAATAGTTTGCAAGCTCTTGACAGATCTTAAAATAATGCAGTGTGTACATGCCATCAAATGTAGAAAATGAGATGGTAAAAATAAAAAATCTACAAAGGGCAATTCTTAATCTGAACATTTTTTCCTCTTTCAAGTTATGTTTAAATACCACAACTGAATAAACAATTTGCAGTTGATTTTTCCAAGGTAAACCACAAACCAGGTGAGCAAAAGCACCACCTTATTCTCCAGGCCAGGTCTGACTCATGGGCCTGGATATTAGGATTTTTAACATTGGATCCATCGGCAATGAAATGTTTCTGAAGGAAGCTTAGATGACCTTTTTATAAAAGGCAAATAAAATTGTGGAGATTTAAACCACTCAGTGGAAAATGTTCCTCCAACAGCAAAGGAAACAGAAGACTAGAAATTGGCATCAGTGTGGCATCCAAAGCCAAAATGCCTCCCTGGAGCCATGCCACTGTTTGTTTTCTTAAACCTTTGACTGCAATTCAATTGTTGTGGATTTGTCAGCAATACGCCACAGCTCACTGTATTTAGACTATTGGCTTTAACCAACCTCTCAATTGTTTCCTTATTATGTATTTCAGTAAATTATCACTATCAGATTCCTTTGCACTTCTGCCATAATCAAAGCAGAATATGAACATCTTTCAAAAGAGCCCATAGTTTGTTAGTATTTTAAACCAGCCAGATCCCCACCCCCAGCAATTAAAAGGGTAAAAAAAAAGTCACATTTCCTTTCATACCATAACAATGGCAGCCCCTAGGTGATCATTACTTTTTTATTATTATTAGAATTTTTCAGTACAATAAAAGTATACAAAAAAGAAAGATAGTAAGAAAAAGAAAAAAGAAAGGGAATTTTAAAAATTCAGTTATACCTTCTGCTGATCTTTCTATTGAGTAATTATCTTATTTTTTTCCCCATCCTATCTGGCCCTTTTTAATCCCCAAATCCAGAGATCATCAGTTTGATCTTTTCTTCTTTCAACAAAAAGTCCGTATAAAGTTTCCAGTCTTTCAAAAAGAGTATTTTTCATTTTTTCTCTGACTAGACTGGTCAGCTTCGCCATTTCTGCAAGCTCAGTTAATTTTATGATCCAATCTTCCACTGTAGGTATTTCATTGCTTTTCCAACTTTTTGCATACAATTATCTTGTCACAGTGATCATTGCTAATCTTAAAAAAAAAAAAAACACTAAGGGTTGTACTGTACTTGGATGTGAGACTATGAAGAAATCACAGGGCTGTAGGCTAAACTGGACAATGGCAAACCATTTTTTGTGCTACGAATCTACATGGACATCTAGTCATCAAAGTTAAGCTGAAGGGAAGTTTTCTTCTTGTCCATGCTTCTCTGCTGTATCCCTGGCACACTGAGAGAGCAAATCAGAAACATTTCTTTGGGAAATGCATCACTTTTAGAAGCTTCCAAAAGAAAAACTGTCATGCCCCCCACCCAGAGTGGCCCTATTGTTTATTTATTTATTGACCTATGGTTTGCTATGATTTTCCTGTTTTATTTTTTAATGAGATATTGAGGGAAAATGTTGGGTTCCAGCTACCTATAGTATCTCTTCTCCAGGATCACTCTCAGCCTGATGTGCGATTTAGGAAGGAAAGATGGTTAGCAGCTGGAGGCTATAGAAATGGAGGGAACTGTAGGTTCAAAGGCTTTTTTCCCCCAAACCGAGAACACCTTTTGCCTCATATTCAGATTCTTGTGCATCATGTTTTTAGCATTGCCATGTACCTTTCTGTGAAATGGGCTTTTGCCAGAGCAGCCTATCTATATTTGTCTGTCTACACACACAGACACCCTAAGGTTCAGTCCTTCTCTGTTGCTGGTACTTAGCCTTAGAAATTTGCTCCTCTGTGAAATCTGTGTGTGGTGATTGATCACACCATTTTGCAACTTGAACCCATAACACTTTTTCCAGCTGTGCCAATCAGCCCCCAAAGGTTGGCACAGTTTAGACAAGCAGATTTTTCAGGTTTTTGAAACATATAAACCATTGGGAAGCATAGCATACAGACAAGCAGTGATTCTGCTTTGAAAATGCTTTCAGCTCTCAAAGAAAGCTCTTACCTAGGTACATAAGGACTGTGGAGCAGTTCAGATTCAGTGGCAGGAAGATGATCGCAGGACAAGACTCGAAGGCTTTAAGGAATTGCAGCCAGATGCTATGTGAGAGTCACTACCAACTCTGAAGCATCTTTTTGCCTTCAAATACAATATGCTATAAAGTTGTGTACAGATCAACAAACACATAACAGCTGAGATAAGGAGATTTCCCCATCCTTGCAGTGTCCAGGTATTCCCAGTGTCAGACTGCCTTGTTGAATGCGGTATGGTTTGGTAAGGAGAAATCTAAAAATCAGGCAGAGGCCATTTCCATGAACCCCTTTTTCCTAAATGACCAGTCTGTGCCATTCATTAAATCCATGACAGACCAAGCCTGCATTGCACTCTTGAAGCTTTTTACTGTACTTCATGTTCATCTTTGGATTATGAATTGTATTGAAGTTCAGTTACTTATGAATTGATAAACAGACAAGATGTCCTCTAAGATACCTGTATGTCTACTGGGTTTCACTCCAAAGAGTGAAAGAAGAATAGATGTTAACAAGATATCTCTGAGTAGATAATTGACAAAGGTCAGTAGCAGCTTTTCTCCATAAAGGGTCTACATGTTTACACTGATTTATTTATTTATTTTATTAAATTTAGCCACCACCCATCTCCCCCCAAAGGGGGGATTCTGAGTGGTTTACAACAAAAATGAAAACATTAAAATACTCTAGTATAAATATAAATACAAATATGAGATAGACATAATGTATCAGTGAGCAACCTTGCAAAATAAAATAGAAAAAACTTTCCAGTAATAAAGAATGAGCATGGAATGCACAAATGCACATCAGAATGATTTAAAAAACCCAAACTTTTGTATAGCTCTGATAATAAAGGAGCAAGTTTAACATGGAATCTTGCAAAACTGAATTCATTCCAAAGCTGGGTCCATGTGATAAAGTTAATATTTTCATGCCTACTTAGAAGTGATCTTAAGTGGAGTTACTCCTAGGAAGATATGTATATACGTATATGTGCCTGTATGCATGTATATATTTATACGTAATCCTCGGTCTTGAACAAGGCAGCGACCATTGAACTTACAACAGCACTGAAAAAGTAGATTTATAACTGGTCCCTGAACTTACAGCCGGCACAGCATTCCCATGGTCACATGATCACAGTTCGGGCACTTGGCAACCAGCACACATTTATAATGGTCACAACATCCCATGGTCATGTGATCGCCATTTGCAACCTTTGCAGCCAGCTTCCAACAAGCAAAGTCAATAGGGAAGCTGACAGTAAGTCACAAGTTGTGGTCATGTGACATTGTGCTTAACGACCACTGGTGATTTGCTTAATGACCACAGCAGGACTGGCATCATAAGTCAGGCATAGTCATGTGATGTTTTAATTAACGACCACATTGCTTAGCAATGGAGTTGCCAATCCCAATTGAGTTAGGACTACCTGTATATAAATAATTTATATGAGGTCCCCATCTCACAACAGTGACTCTGAGTGGTGTACAGAAATTAAAATCCAACAATTAAAACAACAACCTATGGCATCCCAGGTAAATGACACTGTCATGAGTAAGGATGGCGAGCAGGGGGCTCCCATCCAGACTGTTAAGCGCATGCGTAGCACTGAGGAATTGGTCAGCCATTCAAAGAGACACAGATCGGGACTGCCTTAACCTTTGGGGTTTATATGTCAGGGTTTTTCCCACGCTTCTTCAGTTTGTTAGGATTCCTGTTATGTACTAGCAATAAACATTAGAGACCAGTTCCTTGTCTCAGCGTGTTTCCTGGCTGTTAGGACAGACACCTTCCAATCATAAAAAAACCACATCAAAAACAGGGCTACTCTAGCCTCCTGGCCCAAAGTCCTGGGGAAACAGCCAGGTCTTCAGAGCCTCAGGAAAGGCCAATAAGCTCAGAGCCATTTGGATCCCCTGGGAATGCTGTTCCAGAAGGCACAACTCATGGGTCCAACAAGATTATATTGTTGAATAGAGAGGACCTGGAGCATGCCCTCTTTGCTAGATCTGGTAGGTAGAGCAGAAACAGTGGGAGAAAGGCAGGCTGGCCCTATGCCGTGTGTAGAATAGCAGCATTAAAGGTGTATTAGGTCACATACCATGGCTGCATTGCTATACATACTTATTTCAGAGAAAGCGTCCTGAATTCAGTGGGGTTGCCTTCTGAATAAACATTTGTAGGATTAGCAAGAAGCCCTGAAATGGAGCACTATTCAGGTCAAGGATTTAACTATATCAACTATTTGCAGAATATTAATTTACAGATAAAAGTATGTTGCAGTATGCTAACTTAAAAGAATGACAGAAAACTTATGCAACATTAGTTAATTATATGATATAAAGAACATTGTGTATTTTGTTACTTTTTAGACAAATACATTGTTAATTTTGTAAATCTGGATAAAATGTAGCTTGTTCACATATAAATGGCTCTAAGTCTTACCATTGTACCTCACAGTGTTTTCAAGAGATGCAGCATCATGTGAGAAAGAAATACATGAAATTTAACAATAAAAAATTAGTTGGACTTTTAATTTGGTTGGAAGCTTTATATTTTGTTAGCATTCCAAAGCTTATTTTCATGTATTGTTCAAAAATCAGTGTCTTGGTAGGCACCTTTTCAAACTAACAAATTCATGTGATGAAGTGAGCTGTAGCTCACAAAAGCTTACTGTATGCCTTTTAATAAAATGTGTTACTCTGAAAAGGAACTATCAGGCTTCTCCTGATTTTTGACTACCATAGACTAACACAGCTCTCCTCATGCATTGGGAAGACTACTAACTGAAAACAGCACAACTTATGCAGAAGAAAAATAAGAATATTCACCTTATTTACACAAGCATTTCAAAAGCTGTTGTTCTGATTGTGATCAGGTATAGAAGAAGGAAAAGGAAAACCTAAATCAGACTGAACACAAGATGAAAGAAGGAAATAGAAGACTTGCTGCTATATGGAAGACATCTCATTATCAAAAGGAGTTTCAAGGAAGCCATTTATATTAACAGTGCATTCGAATACTTTGATTGTTTTTCTAAAATGGGATGTTGATTTTATAATCTCCTTCTTGATACCATATCTACCCTTGCAACAACATTGGAGGGATTGATGAATGGGTATATCTCATGGGCTGAATACATCATATTGTATACATATACGTATACATGTATGTATATATTTCTTTCTGGTGACTGCAATAAGAATTAAGAGAGGTCTATTTTATCTTAGATTTGAAAACATTAGGCAAGTCAAAACTGAATCATTTGGGTTGAATCATGAAGTTGCATCTGTGAAAGGATGGATAAGCCCCCTTGAACAAATTCAGGAGTTTTGATTATAAATCAAAGAGTTCTGAGTTGCTGCCAGTACATCCTGGATACAACAGGGTGTATTTGGAGCATAGGGCATTCAGGTTTGGAGGTTGTCAATAAAAGATGGGTCCCCCTGAGAGATACAAAACAAAACGATAGTGTCCTTCACTTTTTAAAATCTGTTTTTAAACAATTCATTGAAGAATAATATAACTTCTTCAAGACAAGTAATATCAAACTGGTTTAACTCATTGATACTAATAATTACATCAGTCTGAAAATGCCATTTATAATTGAAACATATGCATATTGTTTCTTACAAATTAATAAAAAACGTAATCCTATCTCCCCTTTCTCCCCTTACCTATTGCCCAAATGTATTTTTCTATTCAGGTTTCTATAGGCAACAACAGGTATCTTGATGAGCTTTCTCCCTATCAAGAAATGACAAAAGTTCATCCTCATGATGTTTTTTCATTATGGCTTTTCCTAAATGAGAAATAACTCATGGGATATTGCTATATATTTATTTAGAACTTGGTTTATAATCCATATTACACAAAAAGACTGTAACGGAGATGCATCTAATGGGAATAACTGAATTAGAACTGGTTCTGGTGCCCAAATGACTCAGAATGACAGAGAGAGCAATGAGCATGCAGCATTAGAACTGAACAGTACACAGTTTGAGGAGGTTGCTGTAAGATCCCAGGAGAGACATAGGCGATGCTTATTGTGTTGTACACAAGAGAGTAGACTGAAGTGTTCTAGTCGGGCCAGAAGTGTTCTGTTCTTGAAATGGACTGCTCCAACTGCATGTTGATTTAAACTAGTATTAACAACTTCATAGTTGTAAAACAGCCAGCTTCCTACATACAAGCAGCACTAAATGTGCATTATGTCACTGTAATGTTTGAAACTGTATCTGTTTTACTTGCAAAGGAAATTGGGAAAATTCTGATCAGACCATTACAGTTTGGTGTAACAGTAGTGAAGGCAGCAGTGGTGACTCTGAGAAACAATCACGCTTGCCAACAGAGCTTCCTATTACAGCACAGTGATTTTTCATCTAAGGGCATCCCCTGAAAAATTGCATGAGATCCTAGTAAATCATTGGTAGGGTTGTTCTAGGCCTTTTGAGGCTAGAAAAATATTTAGCAACAATAGATCTAAGCAGAATCCAAGGTGGACTAGAAAAGAATTAATGAAGTTCTCAGGCATACCATCCTGAAATGATAGGAGGTAGCTAGAAAGGGAAACTTCCAACTGCATGTTTTTAAAGACAAACATGAAGGATGAAGCAGGTAACACTAGACAAGATGGAAAGAGCATCCTGAGTACCAAAACAAAGGGTTGCTGGGCTAATGGAGGAGTTTTAAGGTGAGGAGTGTCCAAACGTTATATAGTAGAGTTTTCCCATGTAGCTGAGGAATTTATGATGTAATCCTATTTATGTCTATGTGAGAGATCTCAGTGCTGTAATGGGGCTTGTTCCTTGGTAAGTGGCTTAAGGTTGCACTTAATACTTGCAACAAAGGCTAAAAAAATTCAGTTGAATCACATTCCTTTATCAGGAAATATTTACAGATACTGTCGTAGTTTAATGCAAGGTATTTAAACACTTCAAGGTATTTAAACACTTGGTACAATGTAAATTAAGGCTTCATTGTCAACAATGCAAGTTCAGCTTGATAAATGCCCACAGTTGTTAATAATACTCAAGCATGTTCATGTGATAAGGCTTACATAAGTCATTTTTGCTGCTGGGACTTGCATGACTTTAAGTCTGTATTTCTCACTGACATTTTTATTCATTAACTGCTAGATGCTGGCCTTTGTCTATACTTTGCTCTCCTCACTGCACAAATGTCAAATTTTAAAAAAGAGTGAGAGAAATCCTAAGATTGTAGAGGAGTTCCACCTCCTTCCTATCAGAGATGACTGATGTGATTAGACCAGCATTCTCCCTTTAGAACTTGAGGTTCTTTCCTCTGAGTTCTTGCAGCAGCACTGTTCTTTCCTTGTTATGGAGATTGTCTCTGAAGCTGTTGCTCTCCACTTCTTTTTTCCAAGGAAGTGGCTGATGCCTAGAAACTACGGTGTGAATTCCTACTGCTGGCTGAAGTCTCGTGTTTATTTTGTTGATAAGGATAATGTGAGGAGGGGTCCTTAGCATGCCACAACTGACCGAAGAGTGGAAAACAGCCAATGTGCCTCCACCTGATAATTTGGGGTGGCCACCAGTGCCCCCTCTTCAACAAAAGAACAGATTACAGCTATAATCTTGGTGAATTCAATAGCAAACCACCTGGGAATATTTTAAGTATCAAGATTAGGAAAAAGCAGGTACATAGTAAAGATTTATTAATGAATTGGACATAAATTGGACATCAGTAGCATAACTAATGTTTTCTGGTTTACAGAGATGCTCATGCTTTCTTCCAGAATCTCTCAGAAATCAGTTCAGATACAAGTCAGTAATTGTGGGGCCCTGTTCTGTTAACAGCTTTTATGATAAATTGGTGTGTCAAATATGTTAATGTAACATAATGATTTGGATTTAGGCAACACTTTCCATTAACAGAAGCTCTCCTGTCAACAAAGAACTTTTGATCCAGCTGAGAGGTCCCATTCGTTACGGAGATGGTGACTTAGTAATTTCAGCTCCTTCCAGAATTCTAGCAATGGCCAGATATTTTTAGATGGCTGGTAGGAAATCTGGAAAATCACTCCTCCCCCGCAGGAACCAAATCTGGATCCAAAACATTATATTCCTTTGCTGACCTTTGTCAGGCTAAGACTAATCTTTGGACTTGTCATGTTTAGTCTGTGAATAATTGGTGAAGATTGATATGGTCAATACAGATATGTGCAAATATATCTTGTTTGTTTCAGTTCAGTCTGACCAATTTTGGGGGGAGGGGGGTTGATACCAATTTAAGTAGAAGTCATGTTATACATATTTTTAAAGGAAAGTTTATAAAAACATTAAACCTTTACCACACAGAGTAATATTGCCCAATCTTTCCACTGCACTGTTCATAAGCAGAGAATGAACACAAGTCAGTCCAAGATTCTAAGTCCTGGGTGACACTCTACTTCCATCATAATAAAATAGTCCTCTTCGTTATGCCTTATGCTTTATAAAGTCAAAGTTCTTCATATGGTGATAATTTCCACATTTTCATTATATAATTCACCACCAGTACCACTCAATTTTGACTAAAAGAGAACCAAGACCTTGCCATGGTGCCAGGTGTTTATGTTAGTAGTACTCATAATGGTTCTTGAAGTTGATCACTTAGATTCCCAAATAATTTCTCTATTTTTTTTTCCTCTTATGGTGTTTATATTTTTTTCTTTTCTATTATTGTATCTTAAAGCATTTTTTTAAGTACAAGGCAGGAGAAAGATTAGAAACCTAATACATTTCAAATGTTAACAAGAGTCCCTGCTTATTCCTCCAGTAATCCTTTTTCCCTTCCCTAACGCTCTAATGTTTTAAGAATCCAGATAGCTACCTGATCCTTATCACATATTTGTGGACTGAGTATCATATTCGACTCTAGTATCAGACTGACGTCTGGGAAACTGCCTCCTACAAAGCTGGTATAACAAAAACTCTTTCATAGCACTGGATAGAAATAACTTCCTTTTCATTACAGCAATGCTATTGGAAAATTCTTTTTCTCCAACTTCTCCCCAAGTAACTGACCAAATTAATGTCCTCAGTGGCAGAAAAAGGATGTATAAAAATGCTATTTAGTTATTTAAATCTCCATATTTCCTTGTCTGTTTAGCTGAGATTGGCCTGTTCTTTTTGTATGATCTTTCCTGCCATGGCTTCCCTGTGCCAAGTGTGAACTGTAAGGTCCTCAGGGCTGGAAGTTTTCTCTGTAAAATACATTGCATGCTCATGACACAAGAGAGAGATGGCATATTCCAGTACAAGTCGGTGTATTTGTGATTATTCAGATATTGCATGCTAATAATGATGCACATTTCCTCTCTAAACCCAAGCTTTTGGAGGATGGGGGTGGAGGGAGTTTAGAAATCCAAAGCATATGAAAGGCCAGTTCCCTTTCATGCTACCAAACAATTTTGTATACTTGATTTTTGCACATGTGTGTGTGTGTGTGTGTGTGTGTTTAACAAAGTTATGTAGTGAATTTACAATTCTACCTAACCTGGGAAATTCCTTTGGACCTACTCATTTGAGATGTGCAGGCTCCTGTCCTTAGTCCAATTAGTCACAGAGGCACACTGACAATTGTCTGCCACGGGACAAAAAAGGCACCTAAATGTCAATTCAGAACTAACATCTCTGAATGAGGTCAAACAAAACATAAGGCTCTAAAATATACCCAAATGGAGACCAGCACATGTGAAGACCTCTGTAACAATGAGCAAAAACCTAACTTCAGGTGGTGCTGCTATAGATTTTGAGGACTTGGGAAGTGTATGTGCCATTTCAATGTTGAAGCCAGTCACTTGTTGAAACAGAGGAAGATGCTTGATTTGTCTTTTAGGTGACAATCTTGCTCTTTAGCCATGGGACCACCAAAGTATTATTGTGAAGGTAGGAACGTCTAAAGCCACTTAGCAAACTGGTGATTGCTAGAGATTTTGCAGTCTCAAGTTGACTGGCAAATTACTTTAGTCCCATTTCTGCTTTTTTTTTTCCTTGAAAGGAAGGGAGTAAGCGTTAACCAAAATATTGGAACTCACCCAATAATTGTCCTGCTGTATTGATCGGAGTGTGAGCAGCTTTCAATAATTGTGAGATAGGAAAGCATGGTAAATTTCATGTTAAAAATCCTAACTGTGAAGCCTGAAAATGATTTGATAGTAGGGGGGGGGGGTTAATTTTTGTCCTGCGTATTTTAAATCACTGTAGAACCCTCTTTCCAGGCAGACTCTATCGTGCTGGTAATTTTAGGGAAAGGGCACTGACACCAACAACAACAAAAAAAGACAAAATGCAATTTGCTTATCTGAAACGTTAATTGGGGGCAAAGATACATATGAAATATTTGCATCTAAAAATATTGTTCAGCAGACAATCTGGTTCCCAGTGGGAAAAAAACTCAAAACTAATTGAAACTAACTGAGTTTCTTGTGTTTGATAAAACAAGAAACTCCAAGAAGCTACAAAGATGCACTGGTAAAGTCTTGCGCTCCCAGCATCCCAAGAGTCTCTTCACAGACACACAATTTCTCTTTCCAAATAAATCTTGCATTAAAAAAGAAATCCTTGTGTTCGGGCAGTTAATCTGTGTCAAACTGCACATTAAAAGTTAGAATTGGAAGCTCCAAACCATTTCATTTTGGGTGGCCATCTTTTTGTTGACTATTTTATGAGAAACCTGAATTTAATGCTTGTCTGCATCAGTGCTGTCAAATGTCACCAATCTTGGTTTTTTTCTCCTGGTTAGTGGCTGTTTCTAAAATATCTCTATGCAACAGAGCATGGATGAAGGCCCAAGGAACACGCATGGGTTGTTTCAGCAGCTTGTATTATGAATACAAATTATAATTGCATCTCATGTGCACCTCCACATTTTCCTTAAAGGGTCATGCAATAGCATAATGCCAATGGTGGAAACTATATTTCCTTAAGTGGTCTTATTTATAATGTTAAATTTCAGTTAATGTATTTAAAAATAGTATAAGATGGATTATCAGTGGATGTATTTGCATAGTATGGGCTTTCTGTCAGGAATTTGTAGTTGGAGGTCTGGGGGTGGCATGAACCACTGTCAAGATTTCAGTAAGATGGAGATGAACCATGAAAAAAGAAGGGAAGATGTATTTATGAGTTAGGTAACAGTAACATGAGAATGTGTAAATTCTTTGAACTATTCTCTCTTGCATGTATAAATGCAGATGTTTACAATGTGCAAATCTGTGAACTTGTGTGGGAAGCTTGTTCAACGGCATGTTCTCCTATATAGGTGCCAGAAGAAAAATGTTGCTATGGTAATTGTTCCTTTTGCTGAACATTAAATTAATGAAAAAGCAAGACATGTTATATTAAAATATTAGACAATCAAGACCTAATGCAGCCAAAATTGGTTAGGACACCAAGGCCAAAGTCCTTTTCCTCCTCACTTGTTGGACTTTTTAGCAGTTGGAGCTTCAAGTGTTGGTCCTTCTGCTTCCTTTCTGCCATTCACCACTACCACCACCAGCAGCCCACCAGTCCATTTGACCAGCAATCTGGACAGACCAGATTGCTGACTTCTCACTGCTTATGGCAATGCCAAAGCAATGTTCTGGGAGAAATAAGAGCCTCCTGGCTTCTTCCTTCTTCCCAAGGTCCCTGCTGTAAGCTTCTTGCCTTCCCTTTTCATCCGATCAACACTGCCTAAGGAACATCCCTAGAAGAGAGATTGCTCTGTAAGGGCTTCTCTACAGCTGACATGCAACTACTTGTAGCAAAACACTGGTGCTGCTTTCAAAGAAGAAAAATGACCTTGAGGTGGTTTAGGAACACTGAAACGGGGAGGATGCTTAATCCTTTCCCAAATAGCCATTTCTCTGTTGTACCTCATCCCCAATGGACTTAATTCCCTCTGGAGCTCCAAATTTACTCTTTATCTGCTATTCCTGTTCCTGCCAGATGTGCTGGATCACAGTACCCATACTCCGTGTGCATCTAACGTAGTGGCAAAGAATTGTAGTCCCAGATACCCTAAGAGCACATGCCTATTTGCCCTAGCATTTCTAACTCCGGAGGAGAAGGCAGCTCTGGAGGAGGACCATTTGAAATGGAGAAATGGCCAGCAGGAAAAGAAATGTTTCCCATTCCATGTTTTTTTAGCACTTGGAATTTTCTTCTGTAAAAATGTTTAAGAATGCCAACACTTCTGATCTATTATTCACATTTCATGTAACCCCCTTAGGATCTCTGAACCAGCCATGCATATAATTGTGACACACTGAAAGGAGAAATATTTAAGTTAGTCATAAACAAATTCCAACTCACTGTTGCTAATGGACCGAGTCACAATTAGTTGTGGATAATTACAAAAACAACCCTCTAGGTTAGCCTTGAAGCCAGATATAATGGTCCCATTCAATATTGCATTTCATTTATAGCACAATTGAGGTTTGGAGGTTTTGGGCAGCCAGGCTGAGCTACATGAAAACTATTTTAGGTTGTGCACTAGTGTTTTGCAGACTTGCCTCAAAATGGCAATTTTCAACACTTGCCTGAAGGGGCTTTTGACTATGTCATCCCAATAAACAGGGCGTCTTCCCCCACCCCACCCCCCACGTCACAAGCTATCATGCATTTCTGCCGTTCCCCACTGCACTGCCTGGAAGAGTCAGTGTTGTGAGATGAGTGGCCTTATAAATCATATAAATAACATCATATAATATAAATGTAAAAAATTAATCCCAGACTGTATAGCTTTTCTGATTGGTCGCTTATTTCAGATGCATTGTCTCCTGGTCTTGCTGTCTCTCTCTTCTTTCTGTGTTTAAGAGTCAGTTGTTCTGCAATAAGGTTGAAAGCAACAAGTAAGAAATACATTCCAGGGCATGTCTGAAGTTCGCTGGCATGGTCCACTGACATTTTTTGAAAACCTTAACAAAATACGTACTGTGAAACTCCTTTGAAACAAATACTGTTCTTGTTAATGTTCAGCGCTGTAATTGTGTAGATATTATACAAATACTAGAGACTAAGCAAAGCAACAAAACTATTTTCCTTCTTAATTGATCTTGATGCTATTCCTGCAGCTTTCTGGAACAGCAGTGTTTGTCATGTAAATGAACCAACAGGCATTTAACAGTTGTGTTATGCTTTGACCGAATCAAGAAGCACAACACAATTCTGTGTGTTTGTTCAGTGATTTCCAGATGGCCATCAGTGCAATCTGAACTCAGTGGATGCTGTCTCTGAAAAGTATCCTGATGTTCACACATGCAGTACATCTGGAAACATTGTGGTCACTCCCCTTGAGAGAAGAACATCAGCTCAGGCATCTTGTCTGAAACCAATGTCACATTTGCTCCATGATGAGAATGCAATTTTTTTACTTGCTTTTTTATTTGCTGAGATGCAAATGGTCCAAGTGACTGATTTGCATTTGGCCATCGGCAAACTTGCAGAGCAAACCCAACCCAAGACAGATCCTGAGAAACCTGCATGCTAAAGTTCAACCATAGCCAGGGTAGCAAAAGGGAGGGAAGGAAGGAAAACAGCAAGATAGAAAAATGGGACCTGCAATCCTTGTGCATATCATGTTTCAGTAACTGGAGGACCACTCTGCCAATCTGTCACTAAGGAGGGCCGCCTTACTGCCAAGACAAGAAAACTGTGGCCCTCTAGATCAGTGTTTCTCAACTTGAAGAAGTGTGGACTTCAATTCCTAGAATTCCCCAGCTAGCCATGTCTATTAGCATACTATAGCTGCTAGGAGTCCCATCCAGCAAGACTGATGGAGGGAACTGCAGGTAGAATGAATGGGCACCTGCCATTGCTGGAGCATAAAAAGTGATGCATGGTGCATGTATGGGTCTGTTTGTTGGGTACGTATGCATCATATTCCTGACAAAGACTGCCTGTCACAAATACACAAGAACACTAGACTAAATTGTGGATTAAACTTTTTTTCTGTGCAACAGCTTAAATATTCACCTTGTCAGAACAATATGAACAACTTAAAAACTCAGCAGTGTAGCCATGGAAACAAGCACAGAGTCATGTGGGGGATGGACTTGCAACTGGCTGATGCCAACAACTGAATTGTAAAAGGATGTCTAAGAAACCTGTTACATTGTGAGGGAAGATAAAACAAATCTGTTCAGTTTCAGGTCTGTGGAAAGAAAAAACACCCATTGCTGTTTATCTTCATGGCTGTCAAGGAGGAAAAGAGGGAAGATAAGGTCAAAGATGGCAAACAAATAATGGAGAAGATGCCCTTTAAATTGTTGCACCACATGATATGTGTTGCAACTATTAATTACTCCTTTTCAAATAGAGTTTTTTCATTATCTTCCTTGGGAAAATAGCAGCCTTCAGAAACTCTTTAGACATTACCCCCATCTGCTGAATAAATGCCATTAATTTCAAAACTGGAAGACAGTTTTATGAAATGTTAGTTCCATGATATATGGTTTGGCACAAGGAATGTGTTATCCATGCACATAACAATGGCATTAACATAATATCAAGAATCTGGCTTAAATGGACACAAATACCACCACCTTGGAAATTCTAAAGTTGAGGTTATTGACTTGGAGCCCTGAATTCTTGCATGCCACACTTTGCTATTGTGGATGGTAGAACTGGGTCAATCACTGAGCCCTCTACAAGGCCTGGCTAAGCTCCATTTGACACAAGATTTTCACGGTGGTGAAGAGCTATTAGCCATTTTTATCTTCTCTGAATTGCCATGGAAAGGCTCCAGCCCTTCAGAAGGTTACTGTAAGTCAGATGTTTCAAAGTCTTTCTTCAAAAAAAAATCTGTGGCTGGAAAATGAGATTTCTTCAGGAATGAATTCGAACCATTCAGGAGGAGAGTGGCATTGCTTCCATGACTATCCATTGGCATTCTGATCTTCTCAGGGAATCCTAGAACAAAGAGGGATCATTCTCAACCCTACCTCTTCTTCTCATAGGTTTCTTTAGGACTCCCAGACTCTCTTGTGACATTTTCCACAATTCAAGATCATGTTTTAAGGCAACAGTGCTGGCAAGCAGTGTACGGAAAGGAAATTATGAAGGTGTCTGTATGCACCTGAAAGTCACTGCCTACAAATATCCCCAGTAAGTGTACTTGTGTACCACTTTTGAGCTCACCTCCCTAATAAGAAAGCAAAATATGCCAATGATCATTGCAATACCGTACTGGGGGACCCTGATACTCTGAAACGTCCTTCCTCAACCTAATGCTCTCCAGGTTCATTGGACTACAACTCTCTAGTTCCAAAACTTCTGCCAAGGAGTTCTATCTGGGCACATCAGTTTAAATTTCTACACTGTAGCATCTATTTTGGCATGATCTGAAATATGTGTTCTGTTTATGTAACTACATCTAGATTTCTTGATAACTCCTGTGAACTATAAGGATAGGATATTGCACAAGACATCAGCCAAAGACAAAGTGGTCTTCTAGAATTTCTCTGCAGCATTATTGATCCTATCCTTGAGGACTGTCTGATTAGTCCTCAAAACACCCAGCACCCCTTAGAATAGAATTTGTAAGCCACTGGAAAAATATACACGAGAATGCAAGCTGATGGTATTAATTGAAATGATACAGCAGGAGTAAGCAAAGTTGCCTTTGAATGGAGAATAACTCCTGATGACTTACATGAAAAAATCCATGCACTTATATTTACATGATAATAGTTTGCAACAGTTTTCTTCTAGGATGGTGGGGTTTTGTTGTTTACTTCCCAGTCTACAAAGCAAAAAGTCTATATTGAAATGTGGAGACAGAGCTCTTTGGCAGATATCCATATAATATTAGAAAAACAGTTCTATAAAGATCAAAAGTTCAAACATCATTGACATCCTATTGGGTATCAGCTATGATAACCTATTGGGTATCAGCATTTCACATCAGTGAACAAATCTAATCAAATATAATTTGCCAAGAACTTCTAAAATCAAATATCCCACTCTTTTAATTCCAGCAGGTGATCTGCACTGCCAATTATCTGTTTACCACAGAGATCTCTTTTTTTCCAGATGTGTCCTGCACAATTATATTTCAGATGGATAAGCCCCTTAAATGTTTTTAGAAGGCTACCGTAAATCACAATCCAGCTTAACATTGGGAGATTCAGGAGAAGGAATATGTAAGCTGCATTTACATTTCCCCTTTGTCCCAAATTAACAACTGACAAGCTATGTTCACTAGGGTTACCAGATCTCAGCTGCCCACTAGAGGGAAACAAAAAATTAGGTTTTCCATATCTCTACTGCCATCAAGCAGTTGCTTGGATTTTTCCTGCACAGATCTGCTAGATCTACCCGATACCTACCGATGCTGTGCTGCTACTTTGTGCCTCAAAGTGTTGCATGAACACTGAACATTGGATTGCTCATTAACCATACGTAATTATGTCATGCAAGCAGAGTGACATAAGCATGGGGGTGGGTGTAGATGGAGTAAGGATTTCTATTAATGCAATATTAAAAATAGGTACACAATCCTAGCTCCTACTGAAGATAAAGGCTCCCTGAGCGAAGTTTATATCCTGGTAATGGGATACATACAGTTTTCTTGGCAACCGTATGGAAGTGGTTTGCCACTGTCCCTGTGATTTCTTTTGGGGGAGGGGTGGAATTCAAAATCTAGCCAAAATTCCAGGTGATCTCCCATCCAAGTCTGATCCTGATCAGCCACCAAGATCAGCCAATGTCTTCCCACAGATCCCTTTGTCCTGTAGAGATGATCTCTACTAGAAGTTACCACTGCTGAGTTAAGCCATTATGTGGTCTCAGCTGAGGAATTCATGAAAATACTTCAACTGTCCTCACTGAGAAATAGAAAAGAACATTTGTAGCTCAGGGTGGAACTGTGGAGTCCTTGGTGCTCTCTGAGCTTGGTTGTTTGCTTGCAGACATTTCATTACCCAACTAGGTAACATCATCAGTACAAGTGAGTGTGGGGTTTGCTCAATGTTTATATACAGTAACCTGCCCTCCCAGTATTGGTGGGGGTGTGGTTTTTCCCTTGGTAGTTCCTTGATTAGGGTATTGTTTTCTGCTTGATTGTGTGTCTGGTGGAGAGAAAATAAGAACTATTATGAAACCAACTATTATGAGGTTTCAGCTCTCTGCAGGACAAAACCATCTCAGCCACCTCGGGGGATGCTTTCTTTCTCCCACTACTGTGCATAACTATCCCCTTTTCCCTTTTTTCCAGGCCAGTAATGAAGATAATGTACAAAATTTTAGGTTTATAGCCTTCTGAAAAATAACCTGAGACCTTTAATATCTCTGAAGAAAACAGCTTTTCAGGTGTCTTTATATGAATTGAAATAATATAATAACTTGGAACATTAAGCACTTAAGAGCCATTATCAGCTCCTCCTTGCTTTCAGCTGCTGTACTTAGGTAGATAAATACATCGCGACATATCAATGCTATTGCGTAAGACAAGGTATGGCTTCTTCAGCATATTAAAATTAAAACTGGATGTTAGAAGCATCTGTCTAGCTATGAGGAAGCATTGTGTTAAATAAAATTAGGACAAGGGAGGCATACTTGGAAGGTGTGAACAAGTTTGAGGGTTATTGCTGAAAGCTTATATCAAAAATACACCTTCTGGTATTTGAAGCCTCAGTTGGCCTGTCTGGTTTTTGTGGAAAATACAGAACTCCCTTAGGCAAGGAGAAATTTCACCAGCACCTGCCTTATTGTGGTTACCAGATCTGAGCTGCAAAAATCTGGACCCTCATTAGCTGGCCACAAAAAGAGACCAAAAATTCTAAAGTTTTGTTGCCATTTTGCATTTTGAGGGAAAAAATTTTGCAGCCCTGCTCTAGCCCTCCTCATCATAGCAAGAGAGGGGAATGGGAAGAGGAGCAAGCCAGATGATGTTTCTAGCAAAAGGCAAAGACAAAAGCAGAACAGCAGAGGCAGCAGGAGTTGTGCTGTCCTTGAGAGTAGGAGGGGGAAATTTGTCCAAACACGGCCCACAGGACTCTCACAAGATGGTGTGTACCATTTGCTTTTCAATACAAGCTGGTTAAGGCACAGTCATAGGCAGAATTAGCAGAGGGAGGTCCCGCAAACGTTTTCCAGACAAGACCTCCTCTCCTGCCTTCCATATTTGCACAGGGGGAGAGCAAGGATGCTCACTTAAAATTCCCAGTGCCCCAGCTTATCAGGGGTAATCCCTGTTTTCTGAGTTTTGTCCTTGAAAAAAACGTGTCCCTCTCCCACTATTCAGCTGGGTTCTGTTTTCCCAGCAAGGCATGCTGCATAATTCAGGTGCAGTTTTGCGATTATTTTGTCTTGACATAGAGAGCTTTGAAGATTAAACAGTCATATTGTCAAGTGGATGATTGCTTTTCCTTCTAGTTTTGGCTTACTCTGTTACATAGAAGAGAACGGCACAATCCACATCAGGCCCAGCCTTTCCTTAGGTCATAAAAGAAGGTGAAAGTCTTCAGGTTTGCCCTTCCTCTTTATCTGGTTGGGCTGCCGACAAAAACAAACTGGAAAGAACAGAGGAGGGACAGCAGGCTGATGTGGAAGCAGCATTCAGGCACATGATGTAATGATTGCCTATTCTAAATCACCATCAGACTCACACAAGGCTTTCATGGATATCTGATTTAATAATGAATGGTATGCAGGATCACAAGCAAAGCTGAGAATAGTAAAAGCGTGGGATGTCCCCCAATAAAACCCCAAAGGGCTTCCAGTCCCTCCCCCCAAAGTCAACACAATTCCATGCCCTGCAGGTGCCCCTAACGGTTCCTGCCGGTCTGCGGGAAACGTCCTTGACAAGGCGAAATAACCCAAACATGCATTCTTCACTCCTCGCATCACAGCCTGGTACAAGGAACAGGAGCAGCCCCCTCCCGTACAGCAACTCGTGTCAGCACCATGGCATGGGAACCCGTTACAATGTTTTCCAGGAACATTGGAACAGGGACCATGACAGCCTCCCACTGAGAAGTGGGAGGTTGCAGGCATTTCAGTTAGACTCGAGTTTCTGAGTGCGGTGGTGGTTTCTGGATGCCCTTCTGACTCTTCCCTGCATCAGGAATTGGCAAAAGGCAAATTAATGCATACTGGTAGATGACAAGAGGATCTGCAAGAGATTAGCCAAGATCTCTGGCTCCTTTTCCACCCCTTTTGTCTCTCTCTTTTTTTCCCCTGGCAAGCAATGTTGTCTCCTCAAACCCTTGAAATGAAATCAAACATTTACTGAGCATGGAAGATTTTCATAAAGCTTGGTGCTTAAAGCTGCTAGACCAGAGTTTCTCAACCTTGGCAACTTTAAGATGTGTGGACTTCAACTCCCAGAATTCCCCAGCCAGCATGTTGGGAATTCTGGGAGTTGAAGTGCACACATCTTAAAGTTGCCAAGGTTGAGAAACACTGTGCTAGACTGTTACAGATGGAGGGTGGGACTTTCCCTGGGGGTGCAGCTGCAGAATGGAAATCACTTCTCTTGGGGAGGCTGGGTGGCCATTCTCACCCAGCTCTCTTGCACCCAACATACATAATGTGTGTGAAAGTAGACATATGCATCATATATATTGTCAATTTACCATATCTATTATTACGTACAGAATCTATAACTGTATGAGTCACATGCCTCCCTACATAAAATATGGGCATGTATTTGTTTATAGCAAGGATCCACTTTTTTTTTTCGTATTTTGTTTTGCCACACCTGACATGGAGTATTGTCTAGGGGAAACATTTAAAAATGAGTGGTTGGACCCAGGGCAAAACATAATGCCATTATTTACATTTACATTTATTTATTAGATTTATACACTTACTTACATTTATATGTGATTAAAATTAAATCTAGCTAATATGATTACTGCCCAGGGGTCTCAAACCCCACCCTCCAAGGCTTTGGGGGCAAATGTGGTCCTTGGACCACAGGGTTATAGCATTTCACTTCTACTCTTTAGACAAAAAGAGTACTCCAAGACTGCTCCAAGGGTGGCTTTAAAATCAGTAACAATAAAATAATTCCCTTAATCAGAACTTTTAAAGGAAAAAAAGAGGGATAAGGAAAACAAGGACATTCGGGCACCCATTCTTGGATGAAATCTTTCTACAAGGAGTAGTTGCAGCAGAAATAAACTGCTCATAGCTCAAGAGGAGGCTTCAGTGGGCATTCCAGCCTAGTGACTAACTGGATGCAATATTGATCACCACAAACTCTGGCCCTCCAGCTATTACTGCACTACAACCTCCACTGTGATTGGATCATATATTAAACTAAGCCATAAGGCAGCTTTGGGCTCTTAGCATAAGGCAATCACCCAGCCAGCTTAAGTGAAGGTTTGTTGATGTGAAAGAACTGGATTTTGGGTTTCCTGATCTCCGAGTGGGGTTAAGGAGGTCTAGCTTTCATACCAGGGATTGCTTGTGGTCTAAAAGATTTGATCATGGAATGGAGTTATTTCCCATTAAAACCTCCACCACTTCCAGTCTGCACAAAACACATTGTCCAATTTGTTTTGATTCAAAAACTGAGATAGAGGCAATTTTACTGAATTAGACAACTAGGGTTTGGCTCTGTTTTGTTACTGTCTGACTTCATTGTGTTCTTCAGCCTAATTGTTTTTGTCAGCTACATGACAAGTTGGGTACGACATCAGTCTAATACTGTTCCTTCCCCCTCCCCAAAACAGAATGTTCTCTCTGCTGTCCTAGCCAAGTGGGACTCTTCTACAGCGTCAGCAGGCCCTCTCTTCCAGATGCTGTCTCCAGAAATTGGACATCTTTATTTATTTACTTGATTTGAATTATGCCTTTTTTTTCTGCTCAAATGAGCACTCGAAGCAGCTAACAGAATTCAAAAAGACGGTGCAAATGATTAAAAACATAGCAGGAATACTAACTCTAGCACTTGGGAAATGCTCTTCTCCTGCATTGCTAAAGGATGCCCTTGGCCTTTGCTCTCTTAGAGCGCTTTAGCCTTGGGGACCCACGTGCCAGTGGCTAAACTTCTGACAGCAGAGGCATCTTCAAAAAGGCTCAGCCAAAGAGCTGGACAGGTTCATAGTGGGAAAGGCAATCCTTTTAACAGTCAGGCCCTGAGGAGTTAGGACTTGAAAAGTCAATACATCCAATACCTTAATATTTGTGGCCTTAATCCTTGGAAGAAGAGCAATGACAAATCTCGATAAAATAGTTAAGAGCAGAGACATCACACTGACAACAAAGGCCCGCATAGTTAAAGCAATGGTGTTCCCTGTAGTAACATATGGCTGCGAGAGCTGGACCATAAGGAAGGCTGAGCGAAGGAAGATCGATGCTTTTGAACTGTGGTGTTGGAGGAAAATTCTGAGAGTGCCCTGGACTGCAAGAAGATCCAACCAGTCCATCCTCCAGGAAATAAAGCCAGACTGCTCACTTGAGGGAATGATATTAAAGGCAAAACTGAAATACTTTGGCCACATAATGAGAAGACAGGACACCCTGGAGAAGATGCTGATGCTAGGGAGAGTGGAAGGCAAAAGGAAGAGGGGCCGACCAAGGGCAAGGTGGATGGATGATATTCTAGAGGTGACGGACTCGTCCCTGGGGGAGCTGGGGGTGTTGACGACCGACAGGAAGCTCTGGCGTGGGCTGGTCCATGAAGTCACGAAGAGTCGGAAGCGACTAAACGAATAAACAACAACAATCGACAACCAGTGCAAAGCATTCCAGACAGGCCTCATGTGACCTCTGTCCCAACAGCTAATTGCACCCTTTCCAAAAGCAATTCCACATTGAATGACCTGTGTTGAAAGGAAGTCAATGTTTAGAAAGCTATTGGAATCCTCTCTGACAATATATGTCAGTGGGTGAGTAGTGATGAGCTTCTGCAGTGAGAAAAGGCTTTAGACTAAGACTTCAGACCCTTCCCTGGATTTCTGCCTGTGAGTCTTCTGGAACAATTTTAAGCCTCATGCTTAAAAGAGGAGCCCACAAAAACCAGGACTGACATTGCTTCCTTTTATCTGCAAGGTGACTTCCTTTGGACTGCAGAGACCCCCAGAAGGGTCTGTTCAAATGCTACAGCCCTCTTCCTCCCCAATGGAACCTCCTGTAAAGTCCTTTTAGACCAGAGGGTGGTCAGATATTTCAAGCTTGTGGCTCCTCTTCAAAGTGAGACTGACTGCATTGGATATTGCTTGCTATCTAATCTAGTGAACTTCACAAATGCATTGAATTGTGTATAGGTATGTTCTCAGGAATGAAAGAAGGACGAACAATATCAATATATCATACCAGTCATCTTTCCAATAAAATTGGTGGTCAGACTATTCCAAAGTCCAGCTTGAAGCCCTAAAAAATCCTATAAGACCAGTTTGACTAGAAATCATAAACACCAACATTATGACAGTCAGTCATAATATGAATACTACACCTTTAAATTACCACCCATGAGTCCTTGAAAAATAAACTATCTGCACAGCCTCCCCCTTCAGTTCTAGAGTGGAGATTGTTCTTATCTACCCCATGAGCCCCATGAAAATATAAAGAATGAAATATTGTACAACCTGGTGCAATTTAAGATACGAGCTAAACTAAAATAAATATAATACCCTTATATAAGGAAGTCCAAAACCTCATTCCTCTTGATGGTACAATAAGGCACTGCATCATTCAAATGATCCCTCATCCCTGAAAAAATGTACTTCATTCTTCCTGGCAGATTTTCTCAATAGATGGCTCTATTTAACTATTCTGCCAGGGAGAAGATTAGAAATTGGAGAGCCTTTCTTGGATGACCCTGAAAATACTGTGAATAACAGTGTTTCAGAAGGAAGTAAATCTTGGTAGGGTTTGGATAGGAGCGCGAGGCATATATCTTAGACAGTCTAAGGAGTAATAACTGAGAAATTAATCCCCAGGGATTGAGGAGAGGAACAAGCTGCAAAAAAAGAGCTTAGATCCCAGCCAAGCCCAAAACAAAATATATGTTTATCTCTAATATACATAAATAAGCCAGAATTGGCCTGATTCACATATAATGCTAAGATAAAAACTGTAATTTCCACAATAGCTAGTTTCAAACAGATGGATGGATGGATGGATGGACAGAGGTAATACTGTAGATTAGTACATGCTAAATCAGTAGTCCGACTTGGGATCCTGTGGTCCTTCAGATCCTGTTGAACAACTCCCACAAGCTTCAGCCAGCATAGGCAATGATAAGAGATGCTGGCAACCATTGATTATCAATATCTCCAGAGCTATAGGTTTGCTACATGTAACTAATTCTGCTGTTCAGGGAGGGCTGAGATTTGTAGAAAAGACATTGACTGAATAATGAACCATAACATGGCTTGTTTGCTTTTGGCTTATTAGGTGAACCCATAGTTTATTGCTTTAGGTAAACCCAAATTAACTGCTTAGCATTATATGTGAACCAGGCCAGCTGTGGCTTAATGAACAAACAATGGTAAAACAAAACTGTTTCAAGAACAATCAAACAATCAAGCAGTAAACAATACCCTAATCAAGGAACTACCAACTCAGACAAATAATCATGTGGTAAACAACAGCCTAATCAAGGAACTACCAAGGAGAGAACGACACCCCCACCAACACTGTCAGGGCAAACTGTTGTATATAAGCAGGCGGCAAACCCCACACCCACTTGAGCTGGTGATGTTACCTAGACGGGCAATGAAACGTCTGCAAGCAAACAACAAGCTCAGAGAGCACCAAGGACCCCACAGTTCAACCCTGAGCTATGTATATTCTCTTCTGTTGATAAAACTATTTTAATATGATGTATGAATCCAATCATTATATTATCATAAAAAGAGCAAGAAGATACTGTATATACGTGGGGGAAAAGCGAAGAATATTTTCGTGAAGAGCCAGTGATAATCTTGATTGACTGGAAAGCTTACAATATCTAGAGCTTAATTGAGCTACAACAATGGCTTTTAGAATAAGTCTACCATGTCTGGGTTACCATCTGGTGGTTTTTGCTACCCAGATGGCCGTGGTATTCTAGAAGCTAAAATCTAATAAGGGGGAAGCACTGTTGCTCTGGTCCTGATGACTACAATAGGGAGAAGATGCATTTTAACATCATTCTCTGCTGAACTGCTAAACTCACTGAGGATTTTGGGTCAGCTGTTCTCTCTGAGCCCAACCTACCTCACAAGATTGCTGTTGTGGAGAAAAATTGGAGACGGAAGTACTCTATATGCCACTTCGAACTCCTGAATGAAAGGTGTGATAAATCCAATAAATAATAAACTGGATGTATCTGGCACTTAGGCTAAGAATGCATATCAATTTAGTAACACCATTACAATTAGTTATGACAGGTTAGATGCATAACTGATGAGAAAATTCGAATGTTATATTGGATATTTTTAATAACTCCCAGCAATTGTTATTTTCTTTTAAATGTAGATATTCCAGCTATTAGATCTGGGCTGCAAAAATCTGCACAATGGGACAACAACTGCAGCCCTAATCTGGTAGCCCTAACTCATATCCAAAGCACGTTTCAGTTTTATATCCTATCTATAATGTATCACCTTCAGCAAAGGATCGTTACCTTGTCGTGGTGCTGGAGCTTGAGCACCTCAATGATGCCATGAGCTAAACCGTGAAGGGCCACCCAAGACGGGAAGGTCATGACAGAGAGGTCAGACTAAATGCGATCCCTGGGGAAGGTAATGGCAACCCACCTCAGTATTCTTGCCGTGAAAACTAAATGGATCAGTACAACCAGAGATATGTCGGTATACCATCGGAAGATGAGACCCCCAGGTCGGAAGATGGTCAAAATGCTACTGGGGAGGAACAGAGGATGAGCTCAACTAGCCTCAGACGTGATGACGCAGCTAGCTCAAAGCCGAAAGGACGGCTAGCGGCCGACGGTGCTGGTGGTGAACGGCGAATCCGATGTTCTAAGGATCAACACACCATCGGAACCTGGAATGTAAGATCTATGAGCCAGGGCAAATTGGATGTGGTTATTGGTGAGATGTCAAGATTAAAGATAGACATTCTGGGCGTCAGTGAACTGAAATGGACTGGAATGGGCCACTTCACATCAAATGACCACCAGATCTACTACTGCGGACAAGAGGACCACAGAAGAAATGGAGTAGCCTTCATAATTAATAGTAAAGTGGCTAAAGCAGTGCTTGGATACAACCCAAAAAACGACAGAATGATCTCAATTCGAATTTAGGGCAAGCCATCTAACATCACAGTGATCCAAATATACGCCCCAACCACAAATGCTGAAGAAGCTGAAGTAGAGCAGTTCTATGAGGATCTGCAGCACCTACTGGACAACACGCCTAAAAGAGATGTTATTTTCATCACAGGAGACTGGAATGCTAAGGTGGGCAGTCAAATGACACCTCGAATTACAGGTAAGTATGGCCTGGGAGAACAAAACGAAGCAGGACACAGGCTGATAGAATTTTGCCAAGACAATTCACTCTGCATAACAAACACTCTCTTCCAACAACCTAAGAGACGGCTTTATACATGGACTTCACCAGATGGACAACACCGAAATCAGATTGATTACATCCTTTGCAGCCAAAGGTGGCGGACATCTGTACAGTCGGTAAAAACAAGGCCTGGAGCTGACTGTAGTTCAGATCACGAACTTCTTCTTGCACAATTTAGGATCAGACTCAAGAGATTAGGGAAGACCCACAGATCAGCTAGATATGAGCTCACTAATATTCCTAAGGAATATGCAGTGGAGGTGAAGAATCGATTTAAGGGACTGGACTTAGTAGATAGGGTCCCAGAAGAACTCTGGACAGAAGTTGGCAGCATTGTTCAGGAGGCGGCAACAAAATACATCCCAAAGAAAGAGAAAACCAAGAAGGCAAAATGGCTGTCTGCTGAGACACTAGAAGTAGCCCAAGAAAGAAGGAAAGCAAAAGGCAACAGTGATAGGGGGAGATATGCCCAATTAAATGCAAAATTCCAGAGGTTAGCCAGAAGAGATAAGGAATTATTTTTAAACAAGCAATGCGCGGAAGTGGAAGAAGACAATAGAATAGGAAGGACAAGAGACCTCTTCCAGAAAATTAGAAACATTGGAGGTAAATTCCAGGCAAAAATGGGTATGATCAAAAACAAAGATGGCAAGGACCTAACGGAAGAAGAAGAGATCAAGAAAAGGTGGCAAGAATATACAGAAAACCTGTATAGGAAGGATAACAATATCGGGGATAGCTTTGACAGTGTGGTCGGTGAGCTAGAGCCAGACATCCTGAAGAGTGAGGTTGAGTGGGCCTTAAGAAGCATTGCTAATAACAAGGCAACAGGAGATGACGGCATCCCAGCTGAACTGTTCAAAATCTTGCAAGATGATGCTGTCAAGGTAATGCATGCTATATGCCAGCAAATTTGGAAAACACAAGAATGGCCATCAGACTGGAAAAAATCAACTTATATCCCCATACCAAAAAAGGGAAACACGAAAGAATGTTCAAACTATCGAACAGTGGCACTCATTTCACATGCCAGTAAGGTAATGCTCAAGATCCTGCAAGGTAGGCTTCAGCAGTTCATGGAGCGAGAATTGCCAGATGTACAAGCTGGGTTTAGAAAAGGCAGAGGAACTAGAGACCAAATTGCCAATATCCGCTGGATAATGGAAAAAGCCAGGGAGTTTCAGAAAAACATCTATTTCTGTTTTATTGACTATTCTAAAGCCTTTGACTGTGTGGACCATAACAAATTGTGGCAAGTTCTTAGTGGTATGGGGATACCAAGTCATCTTGTATGCCTCCTGAAGAATCTGTATAACGACCAAGTAGCAACAGTAAGAACAGACCACGGAACAACAGACTGGTTTAAGATTGGGAAAGGAGTACGGCAGGGCTGTATACTCTCACCCTACCTATTCAACTTGTATGCAGAACACATCATGCGACAAGCTGGCCTTGAGGAATCCAAGGCTGGAGTTAAAATCTCTGGAAGAAACATTAACAATCTCAGATATGCAGATGATACCACTTTGATGGCTGAAAGTGAAGAGGAACTGAGGAGCCTTATGATGAAGGTGAAAGAAGAAAGTGCAAAAGCTGGTTTGCAGCTAAACCTCAAAAAAACCAAGATTATGGCAACCAGCTTGATTGATAACTGGCACATAGAGGGAGAAAATGTAGAAGCAGTGAAAGACTTTGTATTCCTAGGCGCAAAGATTACTGCAGATGCTGACTGCAGTCAGGAAATCAGAAGACGCTTAATCCTTGGAAGAAGAGCAATGACAAATCTCGATAAAATAGTTAAGAGCAGAGACATCACACTGACAACAAAGGTCCGCATAGTTAAAGCAATGGTGTTCCCTGTAGTAACATATGGCTGCGAGAGCTGGACCATAAGGAAGGCTGAGCGAAGGAAGATCGATGCTTTTGAACTGTGGTGTTGGAGGAAAATTCTGAGAGTGCCTTGGACTGCAAGAAGATCCAACCAGTCCATCCTCCAGGAAATAAAGCCAGACTGCTCACTTGAGGGAATGATATTAAAGGCAAAACTGAAGTACTTTGGCCACATCATGAGAAGACAGGACACCCTGGAGAAGATGCTGATGCTAGGGAGAGTGGAAGGCAAAAGGAAGAGGGGCCGACCAAGGGCAAGATGGATGGATGATATTCTAGAGGTGATGGACTCGTCCCTGGGGGAGCCGGGGGTGTTGACGACTGACAGGAAGCTCTGGCGTGGGCTGGTCCATGAAGTCACGAAGAGTCGGAAGCGACTAAACGAATAAACAACAAATAATGTATCACATGCTGGAAGAGGAAATGAACAAACAGCAGTGCAGGCAGCTGTATGGCCATGATGGAGCAGACCAGAAGGAAAGTCCATCAACTTCATATCCTCTTTAGAACCTTACTAGAAGTGGAGGATGTGAGAAGTTCTGCGGGATCTGACCAAAAGCCTCCTGAGCACAACATCCTATTTCCCACAGTGTACAGTGGAGAAGCCACAAGCCAACAAAAGGGCAAAAGCCCCTTCCCACTAGTGTCTCATGATGATTTATAAAAGAGGCAGATAGACACCAAGACCTGAAATAGTTCAGAGCCATTGTGATAGATAGTCACGGCTGCTTTCCCTTTCTAATATTGTCCATTCTGCAGTGTAATAATTCAAGGAAGAATTGTTTTTTGTCCTGAATATCTCACCATTCAATTTATTGGATATGCCAGAATTTCAGTATTGTAAGCTTTGCACAGATCTACATATCACTTCTTTAGTTCACCCTCTAAATTAACTAGCTTCAGTGGCTGTTACATTTCTTCATAAGGAAATTGCTCTATTATCCTCCAATCCGCCCTTGTTTATTGTTTATTTTGGTCATAGACCAGCATAAAATTAATAACATAACAATCACGCTAAAATAGAAATAAAAATAAAATACTGTATCATATTGATAGAATAAAATAAAGTAAAAATAAAACTTATTAGCAAAAAATTACAATGTACAGGGATTATTAAATCCAGGGAGTGGCCTATAAAATTACAGTCAATAGTATGAATGCTATAAGTAATTTAGGAAGATAACTATAAATACGTAAGAAGTACTAAGATTTATAAGGCACCATGGGAATGTACAGCTTATTTCTGAACCTAATACTTGCTGAAGCCCTACTAGGATTTGTTGGGATTATGACAGTTATGATCCAACTAACTGCAATAAGATAAAACATAGCAAGATAAAACATGGAATGGTATGTGTATATTTAAAGAGGGAAAAATGGGGGAGGAAAGAGGAAAAGCAGAGAAAAATAGGATATATTGAGTTATGGGAAGCTAGGCAAGGCTCAGCATCACCTCATTTGGAGGAGTTGAGTTCGATCATAGCTCTGACACAGAACCGGGCTACACTGTCTGAAATCCCTGCCTCCTGGTCAGCTAGCAAGAGAATAAGATAAGCAGCTTCTGACCACACCCCCAACCCCTTATTATTAAGATCTGTTGTTGTTTATTCGTTTAGTCGCTTCCGACTCTTCGTGACTTCATGGACCAGCCCACGCCAGAACTTCCTGTCAGTCGTCAACACCCCCAGCTCCCCCAGGGATGAGTCCGTCACCTCTAGAATATCATCCATCCATCTTGCCCTTGGTCGGCCCCTCTTCCTTTTGCCTTCCACTCTCCCTAGTATCAGCATCTTCTCCAGGGTGTCCTGTCTTCTCATTATGCGGCCAAAGTATTCCAGTTTTGCCTTTAATATCATTGCCTCAAGTGAACAGTCTGGCTTTATTTCCTGGAGGATGGATTGGTTTGATCTTCTTGCAGTCCAAGGCACTCTCAGAATTTTCCTCCAACACCACAGTTCAAAAGCATCTATCTTCCTTCTCTCAGCCTTCCTTATGGTCCAGCTCTCGCAGCCATATGTTACTACGGGGAACACCTTTGTTGTCAGTGTGATGTCTCTGCTCTTAACTGTTTTATCGAGATTTGTCACTGCTCTTCTCCCAAGGATTAAGTGTCTTCTGATTTCCTGACTGCAGTCAGCATCTGCAGTAGTCTTCGCACCTAGAAATACAAAGTCTTTCACTGCCTCTATGTTTTCTCCCTCTATTTGCCAGTTATCAATCAAGCTGGTTGCCATAATCTTGGGTTTTTTGAGGTTTAGCTGCAAGCCAGCATTTGCACTTTCTTCTTTCACCTTCATCATAAGGCTCCTCAGTTCCTCTTCACTTTCAGCCATCAAAGTGGTATCATCTGCATATCTGAGATTGTTAATGTTTCTTCCAGCAATTTTAACTCCAGCCTTGGATTCCTCAAGCCCAGCATGTTGCACGATGTGTTCTGTGTACAAGTTGAATAGGTAGGGTGAGAGTATACAGCCCTGCCGTACTCCTTTCCCAATCTTAAACCAGTCCGTTGTTCCGTGGTCTGTTCTTACCGTTGCTACTTGGTCGTTATACAGATTCTTCAGGAGGCAGACAAGATGACTTGGTATCCCCATACCACTAAGAACTTGCCACAATTTGTTATGGTCCACACAGTCAAAGGCTTTAGAATAGTCAATGAAACAGAAATAGATGTTTTTCTGAAACTCCCTGGCTTTTTCCGTTATCCAGTGGATATTGGCAATTTGGTCCCTAGTTCCTCTGCCTTTTCTAAACCCAGCTTGTACATCTGGCAATTCTCGCTCCATGAATTGCTGAAGTCTACCTTGCAGGATCTTGAGCATTACCTTACTGGCATGTGAAATGAGTGCCACTGTTCGATAGTTTGAACATTCTTTAGTGTTCCCCTTTTTTGGTATGGGGATATAAGTTGATTTTTTCCAATCGGATGGCCATTCTTGTGTTTTCCAAATTGGCTGGCATATAGCATGCATTACCTTGACACCATCATCTTGCAAGATTTTGAACAGTTCAGCTGGGATGCCATCGTCTCCTGCTGCCTTGTTATTAGCAATGCTTCTTAAGGCCCATTCAACCTCTCTCTTCAGGATGTCTGGCTCTAGCTCACTGACCACACCGTTAAAGCTATCCCCGATATTGTTATCCTTCCTATACAGGTCTTCTGTATATTCTTGCCACCTTTTCTTGATCTTTTCTTCTTCTGTTAGGTCCTTGCCATCTTTGTTTTTGATCATACCCATTTTGGCCTGGAATTTACCTCCAATGTTTCTACTTTTCTGGAAGAGGTCTCTTGTCCTTCCTATTCTATTGTCTTCTTCCACTTACGTGCATTGCTTGTTTAAAAATAATTCCTTATCTCTTCTGGCTAACCTCTGGAATTTTGCATTTAATTGGGCATATCTCCCCCTATCACTGTTGCCTTTTGCTTTCCTTCTTTCCTGGGCTACTTCTAGTGTCTCAGCAGACAGCCATTTTGCCTTCTTGGTTTTCTCTTTCTTTGGGATGTATTTTGTTGCTGCCTTCTGTCCATAGTTCTTCCGGGACCCTATCTACTAAGTCCAGTCCCTTAAATCTATTCTTCACCTCCACTGCATATTCCTTAGGAATATTAGTGAGCTGATATCTAGCTGATCTGTGGGTCTTCCCTAATCTCTTTAGTCTGATCCTAAATTGTGCAATAAGAGTTTGTGATCGGAACTAGAGTCAGCTCCAGGTCTTGTTTTTACCAACTGTATAGATGTCCGCCACCTTTGTCTGCAAAGGATGTAGTCAATCTGATTTCGGTGTTGTCCATCTGGTGAAGTCCATGTATAAAGCCGTCTCTTAGGTTGTTGGAAGAGAGTGTTTGTAATGCAGAGTGAGTTGTCTTGGCAAAATTCTATCAGCCTATGTCCTGCTTCGTTTTCTTCTCCCAGGCCATGCTTACCTGTAATTCCAAGTGTCATTTGACTGCCCACCTTAGCATTCCAGTCTCCTGTGATGAAAATAACATCTCTTTTAGGTGTGTTGTCCAGTAGGTGCTGCAGATCCTCATAGAACTGCTGTACTTCAGCTTCTTCAGCATCTGTGGTTGGGGCGTATATTTGGATCACTGTGATGTTAGTCAATATACCTTTTAAAATGTGAATCCAGGTATGGTCCAGGTATGACTAATACCATATACTTTCCAGCATATGGTAGGAAACAGAATGCACCACTAGATAAAATTCAGCTAAAAACAGCAAAGCCACTTCTTTTTTTTCCTGATAGTTTGATGTTGTAGTTTTAGCCCTTCCGAAGCAGAAGAAATCTGGGCGAATAGCTGAAACTGTAAAAGGTAAATGATCACAAAGTAATCTTTTTTAGGGCACAAAAGAGTGGGAGTGAGAATCTCAATTCTCACCCTTATTATTAAAGACTTTACCTAACAAGTTTAAAGATTACTTTGTCGGCCACAAACATCAACATTTCTCTGGCCATTTTCTGCTGCAAGGGAAGGCCAAGGTCAGACCCTGACAAGGTTTCTATTGAGCAAGACCTAGCTTGGGTGAGTGGGCGTTTGTATGTCGCTGAATCTCAACGATCTGCAATTTTAGCCCGTTCTCATGACAGTAAGCAAGCTGGTCCCCCACTGCGGTTGAAATGGATCATAGCATATATTCCATAGACTCAATCTTGGATTCAATGACTCTGATCCTGTCAGGCGTGACGGAGTCCTCCTGCCCTGGTACCTCAGGTTGCTGACTTGCCGACACTTTGGTGGACTCCCTCTCAGGAGTCAGGGGGCACCGCAGCCTCCATGAGGTGTGAGACGTCCCCGGCCGGGGGTCTCCCATGGCATCCCACATCATCTGTTCCATTACCCCCTCGTCTGTCGGGTCCCCCAACTCCGGGCTGGAGATGGATTCTCAGGAATGGGGTGCGAGGTGGGATGGGAGGGGGCTCGGGTCCCTGCTCGGAAATGCTGACTCCAGGAGCTGTCTGGTCACCTCCCCAAACCCTGTGGACTCTTTCCTTGATTCTGCCATCGCTAACTTCTTCTTTCACAAGAAAATTTCTTGGTAGAGACTAGCGAGGTTTTTTCGTGAAATGATTCTCAACTTTATGTGATGATTGCCTGAACCCAAATAAAATGCTCAGACTCCAAAGTTGAGGTTCTGATTTTATTTAGAATAGAGTGCAAACAGAAAGAAAGCTGAGAATGAGAAAAGCGTGCCCAAAGTCAAACTAAATAGCCCCGCTTCAAACAACGTCCCACCCCCCACCCCCTTATTTCATTACAATCCCACATTCCCAGGTGCTCCTAACGAGCTCTGCTGATCAACGGGCAGAAAGACCTTGACATTAAAGTGATAACCCAAACACATTCCTCCACGGCTGAGGCAAACAGAACTTTCTATACAAGGTTTATCAGCAGCACCCTCCCAGCCAGGAACACGCGTCAACACTCTGGCATGCGAACCGTTACGATGTTCACTAACATTGAAACAGGGAACATGACAAAAAGAGACATTTCAAGAAAGGAGGAATCCAAGAAAAGCAAGTTGAACAGCCCTGGATGGACAAAAGCATATAATTACAAAAAAAGAGATTTCACTACTAGCAGTCAACGTTCAACAAACCAAACTTTACCCTCGTGTGTGATTCTTTTCACTTTCCACATCAATTCTATACAAAGGCTTCTGACAAAATAGCTTCATATAGAATTTTCTTGTTTCTTGTTCTTCATTTAGTTTTGTTTTTGCATTTAAAAGCAAGTTGAAGCAAACCATTTTTTTAAAGATTTTTTCTTTTCTCAGTATAGTAATGAAATTAAGTCCATCCATGAATGACTGAACTGTTTGAAAGGCCATTAAGGTTTCAACAGGAGCATAACCTTGTATAGTCATCTGGTGCCCAATTTAACTACCAATCTCAGTGTTGTCACATCTAAATTTTCCATACATGCCCACCCCACCCACATGCTTCTAGGGGTTTTAAACAAATCAAAAAGCCTGCAGTTCTCCACAGCATAGATCTCACAGTAGAGGAAAAAATGAGCAAAGGCTATAAAATCCTTAAGTTCTTAGTAAAGATGACTTTCTGATAGGATTCTATGAATTCTCTTAGCACTCTCTTCCCTCATAAGATCCCAGAGAGATTACTTCAAATTAATTTGTAAAGTTTGCTTGTATGATGCTCATCTGCTTCAGCATCTTCAAATGAATTCAAAAGTATTGTCAAATAACATTCACCATTAGGTTCATTTGTTCTTTCTGTGTTACCTTCACATAAAAACATTTGGAATTGCTGAAAGTGGGAATGAAAATACTCCAGATATTGTCATACTTTGCAGTTCTTGGTTTTTATGAGAAAGTAGTTACAGGAGGACTGCACTTAGGACAAAGTGCTTCTTTATTTTCTTTTCCCCTCATAAAAGTGATGATGGTTGAGAATCGATTGAAATTTTGTTCCTTTCAGCTTCTAAAAAGGTCTGATCAGCATTGTGGTTCTTTGCAAGTTGTTTGTATTGCTTTTCATCGCCGAGCCTCCATTGCTTAATTTACAGGCCAGTCCTATGATGTCTGCTGGAGAAACTTCTGGAATGACAGCCTTGTTACTATGTTATAGCAGATTCAAGAGGCTTTGCAACAAAAACTGAAAATATAATTTATTCAACAACTCTAGTGAATTAATGGCACTGTGCATATTGCCAGTCTACCTATCTTATGTCCACTGCAGCCTCTCAGCCCTAATCTGTAGCTTCCCTAATCTGTAGCTTCTACAAATCACTAACTATAATCTAACACCAACAACTAGCCATGGATTCAGCTTCCAGGAAGTGCTAATTGGAAAGGACAATCGGAGGACATGCTTCACCTTAAGAGAAATCACACTGTTAAAGGGCCTTGCAGGGCAAAAGATACGATGACAGTGCATGGAGTCCCATTGAACTTTTGGACACCTACTCTTTTGGAGACAAATTTATTGAGGGATAACTTATTGTGGCCAAGAATCCACTTCATCAGGCGCCCAAAGTATTATCTTCTTCAGTTGGCAAGAATAAACATACAAAGTGGAGAGAGAGTAAAGTTTAGACCAGAGTCAAATGACACACACACAAAAAATCCAGATTATGAAAACCTAAAATACATGTGAAGCAAACTGACAAGAACACACTTTATAATTTTTGCACATTGTTACTCTTCTTTCCTAAGTGTACAACATGTTCACTACTCCTCTGGTATTCTGCTAATTGAGATTAACATATCATGCATGAAACAAAACAGATTCTCATCTACAAAAGGTTATGTGATAATAAATCTGTTAGGCCTTAAAGTAACACATGACTTTTTCAGAACTTGAAGACAGACCTGCCAAATTCAGCAGGATTTATTCCTACAATGTGTACATAGGATTGAGACCTCAGCCTTTCTCTAACATGGGGGGTTAGCAAAACTAAATAATAATAGTGTTGTGATTTTACAGCAGACCTTAAATTTCTGTTATCTCTATATTGCAGCTGAGAGGCATGATTCTGGAAGGGAGGACAGGCAGATTATTATAGTAATTGTGTATTTGGAACATTTTGGCAAAAGTGGTTGAGATTTTTGTATTTGTACTTTTTATAAACAAAACTGTATGAGCTAAAAGTGTAAAGCTGTTGAAAATGTAGGCTCGAATAATGGAACGGCTTTGAAGAGATTATCTTAATATGATCAGCCTGTTATCTAAAGCAGCAACAGCAGACTTCTATATTTTTAGAAGGAATATTCAATCTCTTTACAGCAGAAAAGTTCCTGACTTTCCTTGTGGAGCCTTTGCAGGTAGGTAGGTAGGTAGGTAGATCATCCTAGTTTTTTAAAAATTAGTCCGATATGCTGAGTGATTTACATTTTCAATATTACATGTTCTTAAAATAGCCAGTCAAGGTTTGTCAACATATTGAAAAAAAAATTGCTTTGAGGTGTTTTGCTTTAGCTAGCACTGAAGATGTTGCCCAGTTGGATAACGAAATGTCTGCAAGCAAGCAACCAAGCTAAGAGAGCACCAAGGACCCCACGGTGTTTTGTTTTGCTGTGATAGAAGAACAAGAAAGAGGACCTTTGAGAAATTTTGTCAAATTTGTTTGGAGTTCTGTTTGTAATATAAATTTCCCAACATACAGTATATGCCTTATGTAAAACTTCAATCACATTGTTGTGATTTGCAGATATATTACTAAATAGTCTAATAAAATACAAAATTAAACACACACACACACACACAAACCTACAATAAATGCAGGAGCATGATTGAAGAGAGAAAAAAATCATCTTCTGACAGTAAAAAACAGCAGGATTGGTATCATGTCATTTGCCCTTGGGACAACATTATTAAAATAGAGCCATGTGGTGCAGTGATGTTGGACTAGGATTGGGAGACCCAAGTCCAAGTCTACCCTTGCCATGGAAACTGACTAATTTGACTTTGGGCCTGTCCTCCTTCCTCAGATACAACTTACTCACAGAGTAGTGTTGCAACAATAAAACAAGACCTCATATAAGATTCCTGGAACTGGAGAAAAAGCAAGATATAACTCAAATGAATACAATGGAATAATACAACAACAACAACACCCAAAATCTTTTCCCCAACTCATTCTGGGAGCAGGATTTAAATGTTTCAAACTAAAAAGAGTAAGTCACTTATGACAATCACATTACCTTCTTTGTTCTCCAGATGCCAATCATTGTCAACACAAGGGTTACAGAATGGGTTTAAAGTGTTGTTGAATGCGTTGTTCTTATACTGCTTTCTGACTGTCCTGTAACATCCCCCCACCCCTAAAAGTGTGGTGTCCTCTGATCACTTATGGAACACTTTAATATAATTACAGAGCCTCACTCTTTCATCTACGTAGCCAAGAGTAAGATGGAAAGTGGATATTAATTCACAAGGAGTAATTTGATTAGTAGAACTTAAAGTGCACTTTGGGTCTTCCTAGTTATCAAAAAAATATCTAGATTTAAAATGTATGCACTTAAAGCAATGATGGCTGACAAAATTGGAGATCTGGAACTGGCAAAAATGATCATTTGCCTTTTTCCCCTTTTAAAAATCCAGGACTAACCGTCCTGCCAAGCTAATACTGGAGTATCTTCTGGAACTAAGATCTGAGAGAGTAAGGGGTTGATTTATTTGCTGTTGGCTTACTTTGCCAAGTTGCCGCTGAGCCAGAAAGCAGTGAAGAGCTACATCCTCGTGAACTAACACTCAGATCCTCCTTGGTGCAAGAAGATTCAGTTTTAAGAATCCAAACAGTCAGATTTGCAGAGATGCAAGCCAGAATTTGCTCTCACATATATTTAATCACATATTTTTAAAAAGGAGGGGGAGGGGGAGGAGCACAGCCCTGAAAAACATCCAACGTTTCTATGGAAACACAGGAAACATATTTCCTCTCAGATGAGTGCTCTACATCTTCCCAGATCATATAAAGCCTCTTGAGGCTCTGATAGATGTTTAACAATAAACGCAAGGGTGCCAGAGAAAGCCTTTGGCAGTTCTTGCCCCCTTCGTACTTAGGCAACCAACCCTAATTTAGCATGGATGGCCTGATTGCAGACATTCCAGTCTGGCAATTGTAATTTCAGGGCAGGGAATGGGTCCAATGTTCCTCTATCCACTACGTCACACTGGCTACCAATACCAAACACAGCAGCCAAATGTTTATTTTTGCAGAAGTTTGTTGCTAAGGAAATCTTGCTCTATAGCAGCATCATGATTACAGCTTTTCCCCTCCCGTTAAGAGATTTTCCCCTTATTCAGCTTGTACACTATATAGGTATTTTCTCCGCCTAACCATTCTGCCAAAACTATGTGTGGAAAACACATTTCGAATATCAGGTTCAGAAGTGAAGGAAGCAGGGAGGTGAATTTCATTTCCCTCCTTTTTCCCTTTCCACCAAAAGTGCTGAGTGGCATTACTGCTGCTTTCCTAACTGAACGGTATACATAAAGCTCCAGCAACTACTCAGACATATGGAATGATGTGTCTCTTCTTCCAGAAGTATGAACATATAAAGCCCTCCTGGGACTATTTAGGCATGTTCCTAGGATTATAGAGTCCAGCAAAATTATTTGTTATCTGACTCATGTTAATCATTTATAAGAAAGCTTTGAATGAGGCAGCAGTTGAGAAACATCAACCTGATTTCTTTATTTGTTAAATTATTTATAGCATGCCCACTGGTGGAGCAAATTATAGTCCATGAAATAAAACAATAAAATGAAAAAAAATGATATGATTACAAATTAAAAGAGTTTAAACTCCCAGATCCTGGGGAAAAGAGGAACGACTTGATCTGGTATCTAAGAGACTCCACCAGAGCATTCGGGGAGGGCCTTGCTCAAGCCCAGCATACTTGCTTGGTTCCCTCCCTTGCACCCACTCAGTTTCACTGGAGGGGTGGGGAACACAGCCAGAAGAGTTCCTGGGAGACTTAGGCAAGTATGCATAGGAGCAGCTACTTTGATCCCAAGCCAGGCCAACCTTGCACCACATGATTATTATCAGTCAATCCCAGCTGTTTTTTGTTTAAGTTAATACTGTAACCATGCTTACTTTAGGATAGATTGTATTTGAAAAAAAGTACAGCCTTTCCCAGGTATTGCTATGTATAAAGAGGGACCAGTGGAATTACCTTTCCACAAACGTGGTTTTAAAATCCATTTCATAAAATTTACACCTAAGGCTGCAATCATATAGATCGATGTTTCTTAACCTGACAACTTTAAGATGTGTGGACTTCAACTCCCAGAATTCTCCAGCCAGCATGCTGGGAATTCTGGGAGTTGAAGTCCACACATCTTAAAGTTGCCAAGGTTGAGAAACGCTAATACAGATGCTTCTCAGGGGATAAGTCCCCTTGAACTCAGTGGCACCTACTTCTGTGTCAACATCCACCTATGCATCATTTGAGTATACTTTTCTATCAACACTAGGTAGAAATTACTACCAGATAAACCTGGATAGGACTATGCTTAAAGATTTTTTTTCAAAATAATTCTTATGAGTTCATAGTCCTACTATTCAAAGGTCTGTGACCTGGTCTGCCCAACAGTAAATATGGGTATCATACTGAGACTCAAATCAATTTAATAATCCCTATCAGTCTACAATTGTGTACAGTTTGCAAACCTATACATATACACGAACTTGAGAATAAATTCCATTTAACTAAGAGGAATTTGCTTTTGAGTAGATCTGAATACGATTATGCTACAAGATCAATAGAAATGCCATCCTATCCTGTTAATATTAGTTAAATGTACTAATCACAGAAAGGGGTTCCAGATGCCATATAGAACATTATGAGATATGTTTCTAGCCAAGAAAACTTACAGCCTATGGCTAAATAAATATGATTAAAGATCCTTACTTCAGTGTGGTAAACTTACCTCTCTGGAGCTCTTGGACCAACTCTGAGTCTAGTTTCAAAAACCTTTTGTAAGCAATCATTTCAAACTCCTGGCAAGAATGCTCTATCCCTTCCCCTAGTTCACAGGAATGGACTCAGGGGCGAGAGAACAGCCATCGATCGGGTGTCTTCTATCACCTGCTTCAGCCCTCCCACCACCGGTGTATTTGAAGTCAGTGGGAGGTAATTCCAAGCTTAAATGTTGAAGCCCAAAGCTCTAGAACAGCTGCTTAAAAGCTACCAATGTGTCTTCCTTCTTGCCACATGCAGTGTGAAATTGCTACATCAAAGAAAGCCAGGCTGGGAGAGGGATGACAAGCATTAGAAATACTGATCTCAATTCCTTGAATTATTAGAACAATAAAATACCAGAAAAAATCTGGGTCATACAGCCCATAACATTATAATCCAGAAGGTACAGGCAAGCGCTTGATTATTGCCCAAATTATTTACTTGCTCAGCAAGCACTTTTTGGGAGAACAAGACTTCGCTTCCAATCTTCTTGGACTATTCATTACTGGAACACTGAGGCCCTCTTCTGGACCTGCCAGATAATACATCCAAAAACAATCCAACCAAGTTTTCAAGTGTGTTCTGAAACTTTGGCTTTGCTTTTCCTTGTTGCCTGTCAACCCTTTGATGTAGGCCAAGTCAGGAAACAGACACTGCAAGGACTCCTGGAATTCTATTCCCCAGCATGGCTGGCTGGGTAATTCTGGGAGTTGGTTCACACATCTTAAAGTTGCTGAGGTTGAAAAATACTGCTCTAATACTACATAGAATCAAGGTGGGGTTGCGTCTCTTTCTTACTCCCTTTCCCAGGGCTTAGATGTCATTTACTGTCTTTTTTACCTGCTTACGGTTCTTGCATGCCTTCATCCATGTTATCTCCACCTTCCTCTATACCACTTCCACTGTCAGAACCCAGCTTCCCTTTCACAGACGAAGATGTCCCAGGCACGTCATCATTGCGAAACAACTACAGACTCATCACCCCCCACCCAAGCTTAGTGATTCCCCAAGGTCAACAGACAAATGGAGCTGGAAAGACCCTGCTGTATTCTTTTTGTTGCATAGCAACCAATTCTGGAGAGTGTATCGTGGCAGAAAGTAGGAAGTCCCCTTCATCCTGGAACTGACAACTATCAATTTTCTACTGATAGTGGTGACAGATCCCAGGGGCAGGGCTTGTGTGGGAATTTCAGATGGAACTGATGTGTATCGGACATGAGGTATGGATATCTGCTGTGGTCTCGCATGACTTCTCAGATTTTGGGTAACCCTTGTGGTGAGAGAGATATTCCAGGCATCTCCTCCTGGACCTACAATGCAGAAGGTGCTAGCCGGAATCTGGGCTCCTGGCTTAGTTAAGCTACATCTTTAATGATGAGACAAGATAGTTGCCTCCTCCTCCCCAAAACATCAGCAAACTCCACATATTTTTCTAGTAAGGAAGAAGATTCAGAGAGCTGTGTAGGAGAGAGAGAAGGAATAAGATTGGAAAGCTTGCAAATGGTGCTGTTGACAACTTTTTATTCCCTCACCAATATTATCTCTGCCTTCCTCTGCATGGCCCTTCCCTGAATCAGGTTTCAAATATTACAGTTTGGCTATACAGTTAATTTCTAACACAGTTACTACCAAAATGACTGCATTTAAGACTAGGTAACATTAGCATATTTGAATATAACTTTAACATTTCAACTACAAATAAGTTTAGGAAAAGTAGCTGTTATAAATAAGACATTACTGTAAGCGAACAGAGGTATACCCAAGTCCTCCATTGCTAATTCAGTAAATTCTCTCAAGTCTAGCATGACAACTGGTGACTTCATGACACACCCATGTTATTTTCTTGGCAACATTACAAAAGTGGCTTGCTATTGCCTTTTTTCTGGGATGTTTTCTCAACTTTGCAGTCTGGCCAACAGCTATGGAACTTCCAAAGAATAAAGTATTCTGGCCCTGTTTAGCTTTTCAACATTGGCCAAGAGTGGATAGGCACTGCTAACCTGAATATGCCTGCCTTCAATTTTATAAGGAGTTTTCTGTTGCAAACATTAATCATAACTAAATCAACTGATCCTTAATGGTGATGGCTACTACAGCAGGACTTTGTCTGAAAGGAATGGGTATGGCAGCAATTGATCAGGCTTGAGTACAAACTCCTGTTTTTCAATTCAGTTATCACAATAAAGGGTTAAGTTTCCTTAATATTGCCTGCATTTGTTACAAAGGTCTGGACACCAAAGTCACTAGGCAGTTCTAAACTTGCCACGTGATGCAGTGAAGCAAACATGTGTACAATTAGACACTGTCAGATATTCATAAACATTAGGACTATTTCAGTGAAAGAGTACATGGATTTATGCAGAAGACCCCCTTCTTGTGCTCGGTATTTCCAGTCAACAATTACACATAGGAAATGACAGGAAAAATTGGAGAGCCTCTACTAGCACTAGAACAGACTCAACTAGACTAAAATGAGTAAATGCCTGGACTGCATTATAGCTTAATAAAGTCGTATTACGAACTGGACTAGTTCCCAAGACAGTTTCCAAAGTAGCAGGGTGTTCTGGGTAGCCTGATTCAGCAGGTATAACTTAGTGAACAGCACATTTTAGCAGGATACTGGCAGAAAGTTACACAGTTTGTATACAGAGTTCTTATCTAAATATTTTACAAGACAATAAAAAGTCAGCACAAACCAAGAACTATCATAATTAGTTGAGCCTCTGATCAAGTTCAAAATCAATAGTTGTAACAGCCTTAACTAGCATTAACCTTTCAATAATACCTTTCCAGTTTGGCATCAGGGGAAAAAAACAGACATTTTGATCCACAACTATATTTGTTAATTTATCATAACTTCCATAATACAATAAATGACATATTGAAGAGGGACAGTTACATCATTTTCCACCTCCTGGGGCTAAATAATTTAGTCCAGCAAAGGTCAGCACTGTCCAGATCATTCAGGGATTCATTATTCTTCTAGACTGATTAACTTTCCATCACAGCCAATCATTTACTGAATTCCTTTTTTTCGAACTTTTGATTTTGGTGCTGCCAAAAAGAAAAAAAACTGTAATCAATAATATTCAAATCTATAAATGTCTATATGAATTAAAATGTTGATGACAGATTTTACCATTTGGATTCTCTTGTCTGTAGAAGGTTTTCAGCATTTCCACAGCTTCTTCAGATCGATAACCAGCTATGCACTATAGAAATTAAAAATGTTGCTCAAAAATGCATCCTAAATGAAGGTGCACCAAGAGCAGAATTACCCAGTTAAGACTTAATTATACTATAGTTAATTCCACCTACAGATTATTCTCAGAAAATGTTCATTTCTTGAAATGTATGAGCATGCACATGAATATATAAAACAGGACATTCTCAGTGAACAAGAAATTTTAAAAGCATGTAGTTAAATGAAGGATTGCTTTCCATAATGTTTGAAGATTTTTAAAATGCAAACATTTCTTCTCATAATTGCCACAACACACAGCTAAAATGTAATCACTAGGTGAAATATCAGAGAACATTTACACGTTGGTTCTTCTTAAAAATCTAATTCTATTCCTACAATTGTTTCCCATTTTGTTTTGTTTTGATTATCTAAATACAGAATTTCCTTTTTCTACTTGATATTTAGGCAAAGAAACAAACAATTGTTATACAGAACTTCCTACAGTTTTCCATCTATGGACTTAATTTCATTGATGTTTCATGGCTAGGTGCATTCACTGAAACCACCTTGATTATCAGTAGTTATTCCAAATTCTTATTTTTTAGTAAGCTATGAAAAATTATACCCCATTCAACCACAAAATGCAAGAGAACATAAAGAGGATGCTGTATTACAGAATAGAATTCCAGTCATTTCCATTAAAAAAAAAAAGAAAATGGCTGGTTTAAGTCCTGAAATAATGTGTATACTCTGTCTTCCCAAATGTTGATCTAGAGCAAAGCCTTCACTGCTATACCACTTTGATATATCACAGTCTTATGAATATATTGGAAGGCACCACAGTAAAGTACTCACTTGAAATGGTTCCCCTGTACCTGCTAAGGTAGCAGAAGAGATATTCAAAACTGAGCCACAGCCTCCAAACCGTTCATTTTGGCAACCATATACAACCAGTGGGATTTATACAGATCAATTAAGGCATTAACTAGGTTAGACAAGAAATCATAAACAGACAGTATATGATGTACAGATAGTAACCATTCAGGTTTAATTAACAGTCCAGTCATTCTGATATACTGTACCTGCTTTCCATTGTTATTGTTATTGTTGTTGTTTTTGTTGCTATTATTTCCATTTGTATACAGTACCGCCCAATTCCCAATGACCCTGGGAGGTTCACATGTAAATAGCATTAAAAGGAATACAGGTAGTCTTCACTTAACAGTGGTAATTGGGACTGGAATTTCCATTACTAAGCGATGCAGTCATAAAGTGAGATGTCATGTGACTTCATCACTTAGCGACAGCATTCCTGGCAATTCCCCTTGCCATTGTTAAGTGAACTTTACCAGTCGTTAGCCGAGCACCCACCCCAATCCAAGCTATTCCAGGCTTGATCCCTTCCAGCCTTGAACCTAGGTTAGGTAAGCAACGGCCTTCTACTCCCCCCACCTACCTACTGCCCCACCACCTCTGCCCCTTTGGCTGCCCAGCACCCTGCACTGCAGAGTGGCAAGCAGACCCATAACTGCGCAGCTCTGGGGCTCCAAGAAGCCCCTGAGATGCAGCACAGCACAAAACTGCAAACGCTCCAGCCCAGCCGCGCAAAGCCACCCCAGGAAGCTCCAGCTGGCCTGGCCCAGCCATCCCAGGCCGCCTCTGCTTCCCAAAGGGCAGAGAATGAAGCGCTCGTAAGTGTGGGCAGGCTGCCAAGCCCCTGAATTTTGATCACGTGACTGCGGGGTGCTGCAACAGTTGTAATTTTGGGCACAGGTCATAAGTCCATTTTTTCAGTGCCACTGTAATTTTGAATGGTCACTGAATGAATGGTCATTAAGTGAGGACTACCTATAAAACAATGTACTTTTTTTGTGTACAACACACACATCCATAGACATCTTATTACAAAACTGGCAGCTTCCCCAGACAAAATATTTCTCATCCTCCCCTATGTCAACAAAAGATGCCTTCTACCCATAAATTGAGGGCACACATATCGCTGAATTATCCCTGCCATACCCCATCATCCAAATCCAGAAATTAAATAAGACGTTTTGGAGAAAAGAAGTTTAAATTAGTATGTTCCTGCTCTATGAAAATTCCAAAATTTCACATAGGACACAAGCACTTTCCCTGCCTAATGTAGACTTAATCCTGCAGATCACCTTCTTTTCTAGCCTACCCACATCAAGATTTGCTAATAAAAATTCAGAGATTGTATGACTCTGAATTCCAAGTTGGAGAACAATAGCAGAGAGGGTCTTCTTCCCACGGTTCCTCAGGGTGGGAAACAGAAACCTGGACTACTTAAGGCTTGGCTCAAATCCAGGTGTATTCTTCATATGTTCAGAGTTCCTGCAAATCCCAACACAGAGCATGTATGGACAAGAAGTGATCAAACATATGGAGAAGGATACTCATCATTCGAAGAGCAGCTGCACACATAATACAGGGCTCAACTGTGACATATAGTACTGTGTATGTAAAGACTTCCTCAGGTTCCTTCTTGTGCTGCTGACACCAGTCCAGGACCTGATCAATTGCTACCATTTCTGCATGGCGAGTAGCCTGTGAGAATAAAGCAAAAGAGTATCAGCACTGATGCCATATAGAATGGATTACTTTGCATACAACACACATACAAGGAAAAAATAACTCTGTTTTTAGTAGACAGGCAAATTACAGGAGCTACAGTCTGGGCAAGATAGCCTAGGACAGGTTTCCTCAATCTAGTGCCCTCTAGATGTATGGAGACCAGCATTCACAGTATTACAAGCCAACATGGCCACTGGTTGAGAAAGGTTAGTTACTTTCAGCTCTGTGATTCTGTTCTCTATGCTTTCCATAGTTCCCCACCGCTGAAAAATAATTTGCTTGAGGTAGTCCAGATTCTGTTTGGATTAAGGCAGTCAAAACAATTCACTGAAGCATGGAGTGAAATACTTTCCTATGCATGAGAATGCCTGCTGTATTGTTTCAAGAGACAAAGGGTAAGGTAACAGCTCAATGCCTTTTAGAACTTGCTTTATAAGCAAGACAAATCAAAATAGCACAGATGATCTTGACCCTTGTTGGAAATTGGTTACCATTTATTCATTTATTTGTTAGGTTTATATCCTGCCTTTCCTCCAAGAGCTCAAGGTGGTATGCACAGCATTCTCTCCTCCAATTACTTCTCACAACAGCCCTATGAAGTAGGTTGGATTGAGAGAGGGTAACTGGCCCAAAATCACTCAGGAAGCTTCCATGGCTGAGGGCAAATTTAACCTTGGTCTTGTTGGCACCAGTTCAATGCCTTCAAAAGTACACCATGCTGGCTTTGGACTGAAAGAGAACAACTAGCCCCAAGTCATCCAGGAAGCTATGGTGTAATGGTTGCCTATTCTAAAACACTGTCAGACTCATAAGCAGGAATTCAAAGATATCTGATTTATTAAAGAATAGTATGCAGGATCACAGAGAAAGCTGAGAATGATGAAAGCACGCCAAATTCAAAGTAAAAACCCTCGGTGCAAATGAGATCCCTCCCCCCGTAGAATCTTCTCAAGTTCACAATCCCAGGTGCTCCGAACGGTTTCTGATGGTCTGCGGGAAAAGGCCTTGAACAGATGACGTAATTCCAAACACATTCCATTGTACTGATTTCACATACAGAGCTTGGTACAAGGTCTCACAGCAGCTCCTTCCCAAACAGAAACCCGTGTCAGCACCATGGCATGTGAAACGTTACGATGTATAAACTACATTGAATCAGTGAACATGACATATGGAGGCTGAGGGTAGACTTCCACTTGGGTCTCCCAATCCTAGTCTATATCCCTAAGGAGTACACCCCACCCCTGGCTCTCATATAAATATCTCCATACTATCAAAGCAGCCTGTCTGAATCCAGGCCTCATTTAAAAAACAACAACAACAAAAGTCATAGTAGCAGAACAGGGCACAATATTTATATTTATGTAAAGCACCCACCCTACAATTGCAATGGTTGCAGATCTCTTTTATAATGGATTCTCAAAAATGCCACTGTAAGGCAGCGAAGGTCAATGACAACCACTGCTGGTGAGGTCTTATTTTACTACACTGATGTGTGGTTATTTTACACTGTGCTTTTGCTTACATTTTACTAGCGCAATACCAAAAGCCAATCACAAAGTGGAACAAAAAGGACTGTAAGAGCCACAAGAACTTAGTTTGAAAACAATAAAGATCATCAATCAAATCAAATCAAATGCATGTCTCTGCTTTACTGACTTTTCCCTCAATGTTTGAAACAAAAGGGACAACAGTTTGATCGCTTCCCAGTCTTTTCTCTTAACAATTGTGATGTTCATCAGTTTCTCTATAGTACTATTTAAAATACCTCCGACATTATTGTTACAAACACTGAACAGAATCTCTCTTAAGTAAGGACTGAGAGAGCAGGCGGAAAACAGCTGTTTGGTTAAAGCCACAACTGGCTGCAAGCAAAATTATTCTCCTACCTGTCAGGTATCAACTACACATTTTGTATTTAATCTTTTCAAAATTAATGCAAGGAAAAAGACTAATCTACCAGTCATAAAAAGCAAAATAGGCAGCATAGTGCTCTCATCAGCTTTATGCATGTCCATGGATTATATCACCAGGTTTTTCCAATTATGGCCGCATTTTGCACTGATGCCATAACATGCATCTACTTTCATTTATTTGTAATATACTCTACATAGTAGTTCCCTACTCTTGAGGTTGACAAGACCTCAAGAGTTTATCTAAAAAAACAGCGGTCATCATATCAACAAAATAAACAGCAGAGCAAGGGGAAAAAATCAGCAGCATAATCTAGAATTTTCTGCAGTTTCACCTCCACTGGCAGGGAGTTTCTTAGAAAAAGTTCTGAAAATAATTGTAGTATTTGTACAGATTCATGCAAGCAAAGGGAGCCCTGAAGACATTCAGGAAACAAGAAGTTTAAACAAGCCACCTTTTTGAACTGTGCCTGGTTACTAACTAAAAGTTAGTCCACCTGTTTCAGACTAGCAGGATATGATCTCTGTGTTTATGCTTATTCAGCAATCTCATTGCTGCATTCTGAATTTCCCATAGCTTCTAAATAATCTGAAAGGCAGCACATGTACAAAACATTGCCTGTGGAACAATTACCAAAAAATGCATCACTTGGTCAGCCTATCACTTTTTAAGAACGGTGATTTGTACCTAAATATTTTAAGAAAACATATAGTCACAAAATGGGAAATGTTCTTAGTTTAGAACAGCATGCACATTCCAGATACTTAAGGCTCTTCCCTTACTGTTTTTTAAAACAGCTTATATATTTCATGGTATGCTTCCTACTATAAATTTATAATACAAATTGAAAACAACAGCCTAATTAATTATTGGGTAGATGAAAGTATGCTACTCAAGAAAATGAACGGAACGTATGTGATTGATAATAAATGTGAAGCAAATAGAATGCCTTTAGCTATAATCTAATGTTATAATACCATCTTACGAATTAATTTTAATGTGAACAGCCCTTTAAGAGATTGTGCTTAGCAGGTGCCATAAATACTATAAAACACTCTAGGGCGCAACAATAATCCCTGGATGAGAGCTGGCAAAATTCCTGACTGTTAAAATGCTCTCAGTTCTTTTTAAGAACTGTTAAAACCCATGCCTTATAAAATCAGTTAGATAGAACCCATTGTTATTAATGAACTGCCATGCACAGCCAGGTTTTCAGCATCTCCATCTACACTGATGACTTCTCAAGGGGTAGGGGTAGGGTTATATTTCATCATAACACTAACAAACATATATTCAAGCCAGGTCTGGCAATTGTTCTTATTGTTGTGCTGATCCTAGAAAATAAGAGACATGAAGTCAGTAGTTTTTAGTAGATCAATATCTGTTCAAGAAAACAAACTTCAATAAATCAATGTAAAGTAAGAATCTAAATTTATTCCAGAGCCACTAATAGAACTAGGGCATTGCAAGGCAAATAATCTAATCACTTCAGGTAACTTGCACACTTATCTCTTGTTCTCCTCCCATTCCATGAAGGTGAATAAGCTAGTAACAGCCAAGCATGCACACTCTTTTGGAAGATTAGAATCTTCTTGTGAAATCCATGCCATGTTTATTTCTGCACTGCGCTCTTCTACAATGAATTCTGTACGACAGGGTCTTTTTGGGAAGAGCCACAATAATAATACTTGGGGTTCAAACATCAGTGTGCCCAAACAGAGTTAAGAAAAATTCCTACCAGAGTAGACAACACTGGGCAAAATTGGTATCCAGCAAAATATCATCCAGTGTAAGGGATCTTCCTACATTTATTCAAGTAATGACTAGTGCAAATGAAGCAACAAGAATTTCTAAAACAAGTTTAGTTTTAAGCTAGAGAATGGTGATTTCAATCATTTTAATATTATGTACCATAAAATATGAAAGTGTAGCTTTTATTGTCTGAATTGTTTCAGTTTTGATTTCAAATTGCAAATCACTCAGAGATCTTTATTTTACATGCAATATATATTGTTGTAATATATTCACCAGTCTTTCTCAATCTAGATTTCAGTTCCCATAATCCTCAACCAATGGCTATGCTGACTAAGGGATTACAGGAATTAAAATCCAACATATTTGGAAATTGAGACACCGTGAAATACTGCTACATTTTGAAAACTTGATCTTGTCCAGGTGAAAGTAACAAAACTAAAAAGGGAACAGTTGATTTGACACGGTATGCTTGCAATGAATCTGAGAAGACCAGAGGAAAGTTACACCTGAGGAAGAAAAATACGTATATAAATCAAGTAGAAAGGAGAGAAAAAACAAAAATAGACACACATAGGAAGAAAATGCAGGCATAACTTGTACATTTCCTAGCAGACAGTTCAAAAACAGCAGCTCAGAGGGAATTCACAGCATTACTACAGAAAAGGTACCCTAGGATGAATGTAAAACAAAGTCAATTCAAATTTAACATACAACTTATAGGCATATACATTTGAAAAATAATCACTATTTATCCAATATGAATTATATATCTCATTTACATTACTATTTTTTTTCAAAAAATATGTATACATATAAAATATATATTCTATATATAAAATAAAGCTAAGTTATAGAATGTAGAAATATAGGCATCTTATATAGGCTACTACACCTCAAATAGAATGATTACAAAGATGGAAATCTCAAGTAATACATCTTCATAATTGGATAGAACTGCTTGAGGAGTTGCCTGGAGGTTCAGAGGAGGAGTGGACAGTTTGGAGATGTTCAAACAGATTGTGCACTGGTTTAACCAAAGATTATATGGAAAAATGGGGGTTTCTCCCTGAGGGCAAGGATATTTGCTGCAAATGTGGCAATATTCAAACAACTACCCATCTTTTACAGTACCCTTTGGGACTGACATGCACACAGAGTGACTTATTGGCCAGAAACATTTCTGCCATCAATGTGGCCCAGCATTGGGCTAGAGTTATATAAATTTTATATTTTTATTAAATGTTTTTAACTTTTAATTAATACTTCCTCCCCTTTTATTTCCTGCATTTCTGACACAAAACGAGACAAGGCATCTTATTTCAATTAGTAAATCCTTGAAACTATGTATTGAGTTGAACAACTTTTAGTAATCATCAGCTGTATCATATTTCTATTATTTAGAGATATCTTATTTGAGTGTTTGGTGATCAGTCACCTTTAAGAATATGTAATAGGTTGGTTGTTCTATTGCTTCTACTTCAGAGTTCTATTTTTGTTAGCTTGAAAAGATATTTTAATTCAAACATGACTGAATCATAGAATTTAAGGGTTGGAAGGGACCTTAGAGGTCACCTAGTTCAGCCTATCTGGTGTGGGAATCCATTATTATAGTACCCCTGACAATGGCCAACCAACCTCTGTTTAAACACCTTCAAAGAGGGAGAGTCCACTATCTCCTGAGGCAGTCTGTTCCCCTGTTGAAGAGCTCTTCCCATTAGGAAATGTTTCTTGTAAATTTTATTTATTTATTTATTAAATTTCTCTGCTGCCCATCTTGTGCACGATGACTCCGGGTGGCTTACAAAAAATAAATATAAATATAAAAGTATATAAATACAAATACAAATGTAAAATACAAAATTCAAGATGGGAAATAAGATCTTATTCTGGCACCCTCACAGGGCCAACCACCCGCATGAATAGCTGTCGGCCCTCCCATCCCAGGCCAGATGGCATAACCATGTTTTTACTCCCTTTTGAAATTTCTTGTAATTGCCTGAAACTCTTGGCAAATTCTTCCTCATCTTCTACATGATAACCCTTCAGATACTTGAAGGGCACTATCATGCCTCCCTGCAGTTCTCTGTTCTCCAGGCTAAAGATGTTCAATGCCTCCAACCATTCCTCATAAGTTTTTCCTTGAGGCCCTTATAATCTCCTCTGGACACACATCAGTTTGCTAATGTCCTTCCTAAATGCACTGCCCAGAACAAGATTGCACTGATTGATAAGATTAAAGGATTTCTAAATAAACTAAAAGAAAAATAAAATAACACACCACAAAAGTAGTAAAAATAGATGCTCACTAGCATTCAGAGAAACAGCCTCGTGTGGCGCAGAGTGATAGGCGGCAGTATCGCAACCGAAACTCTCCCCAGGACCCGAGTTCGATCCCAGCAGAAGCTGGATTCTCAAGTAGCTGGCTCAGGTCAACTCAGCCTTCCATCCTCCAGAGGTTGGTAAAATGAGTCCCCAGCTTGCTGGGGAAGGCAATGGCAAACCACCCCGCTAGAGTCTGCCAAGAAAACATCACGAAAGCGGCATCCCCCCAAAGGGTCAGACATGACTTGTTGCTTGCACAGGGGACCTTTCACACACCGCATTCAGACATCAACATTAAACATTTTCTATTTTAAAAAATGTTATCATGCCCCTCTTGTAATTGTGACCAGAATTTCTGTTGCTAAGCAATACAGTTGTAAAGCACATTGACATGACTGCACTGCTTAGCAACAGCAATCCTGGTAGTCCCCTTTGATGTTTTGAAGCAAGGACCACTGGTTGTTAAGCGAGGACTTCAAGTGACCACAACTTGCGAATTCCTTCCAGCTTCCAACAAGCAAAGTCAATGGGGAAGCTGGAAGGAAGACACAAGCTGTGGTCACGACAAGCCTTTCCTTAGGTGTCTTGCAAGCAGGCTGGCGGGCAAGATCTATGGGCAGGTGGGTGTCACAGGTAGGCACGAGTGCAGGTGGGCACTACACAGTACGAGATCCCCCTGCCACTCGGGGGCTCCTCTGGAGAAAAAGTGGCATGAGTAGGAGTGACTTGCAACCTCCTGTAGGCTTTCCCATTGACTTTGCTTGTGGAAAGACAGCAGGGAAGGCTGCAAATGGCAATCACATGACTGCAGCACACTGAAATGGCTGCACATTTGAGAACCAGTCATGAGTCCACTTTGCTCAGTGCCATTGTAAATTTGAATTGTCGCTGAACAAATGGACATAACCCAAGGACTACCTATAATATGTAATGTAAGAAAGATATAAAGTGGTTTTCCAGAATTGGAGAGATGTGATTATACTGAATGCAGCATTTTTTCATTAGAATTTTAGGAAAAAAGAACACAAAACATAAAAACCCTAAAACAGTAATTTGCTATGCCAGTCCCAAATTACACAAGACAGGTTTTAAACATAGCTGCCGTAATGGCAATTCTTTATACCAACTTGAGGATCTTTCTATTTACATTTGTAGTGCAAAGGTAGCATTCACTAAATTACTTACATTTTTAGTTTCATTAACTTCATTCCTTCCTTTTCCTACAATTTCATTATTGTAGACCATGAGGCAACCAACAGGTACTTCACCATTCTCAAGTGCATCTTTAGCCTATCAATACACACAAATTAATTAGCAACAGCAGTGTTAAAAGAGGGATATTGTGTCATATTTATCACGGATTACAAGTTCAGAAGCACAATGCATTCAGCTGCATTTATTTCAATAGTTCTCATTTAGTGAGCACAACTGGGATCAGCAATTTGGTCGGTAAGTAACATGGTCACTAAGTTGAAAATCTCATGACCGCAAATCTGCTTAGGTTTTTACTTCGGCTTTCCTTTTCCCCACTCCTCTTCCTTATAGAATACTCACCTTGGCTGAGATAATTAGCAAGAAGGAAATTTGTGTTTGTATTACATTCATTGGAGAGGAAGGGATTACAAGAATGTAAACAGGCACACAATGGGGAATACACATCAAAAGGAATGTGCTGGCAAACAGCCAGCGCTAGTGCATTCCTTTCAGTGTGTATTCCCCATTGTGTGCCTGCTTACTCTCTTTTAATCGCTTCCTCTTCAATATCTCCTCTCTGCGAGGAAGGAAAAAAAGAAAAAAAACAGGTCAGGCACAGGACAATACATACTGACTGTACTGGCAAACATGTGACAGAGAGAGAGAGAGAGAGAGAGAGAGAGAGAAAGAAAGACAATACAAAGGTCATAAATGCATGCCATGGTTGCAAGGTTATTTTTTCAGCACCATTGTAACTTCAAATGGTCACTGCATGAGGCAGTCAGCAAGCGAGATCTGCCTGTACAACCTTTTACCCAATACAAGGAATAACAGTATACAAGGAAGTCAGTTTCTGACTGAATGGATCACATAGATAGCAAAATAAAGGACATATGTGCTGGCACCTGCCTCTCCTCACAGAATCTTCAAAAGAAAAACAAGCTGAAATTAGCACACAGCAAGAAAATCACAACACACAGCTATCATTTATTAGCTGAGCTGTGTCTGAATCAGTAGCTTACGCTGGTCCACTTACATTTCTGTTTATAATGCCTTTGTTGAGTCACACAAAGCAACTGCTATGCATGCAATATGGTATCATTATACCATATTGACTATTCTAAAGCATTTGACTGTGTGGACCATAACAAATTGTGGCAAGTTCTTAGCGGTATGGGGATACCAAGTCATCTTGTATGCCTCCTGAAGAATCTGTATAACGACCAAGTAGCAACGGTAAGAACAGACCACGGAACAACGGACTGGTTTAAGATTGGGAAAGGAGTACGGCAGGGTTGTATACTCTCACCCTACCTATTCAACTTGTATGCAGAACACATCATGCGACGTGCTGGGCTTGAGGAATCCAAAGCTGGAGTTAAAATCGCTGGAAGAAACATTAACAATCTCAGATATGAAGATGATATCACTTTGATGGCTGAAAGTGAAGCGGAACTGAGGAGCCTTATGATGAAGGTGAAAGAAGAAAGTCCAAAAGCTGGCTTGCAGCTAAACCTCAAAAAAACCAAGATTATGGCAACCAGCTTGATTGATAACTGGCAAATAGAAGGAGAAAATGTAGAGGCAGTGAAAGACTTTGTATTTCTAGGTGCAAAGATTACTGCAGATGCTGACTGCAGTCAGGAAATCAGAAGACATTTAATCCTTGGGAGAAGAGCAATGACAAATCTCAATAAAATAGTCAAGAGCAGAGACATCACGCTGACAACAAAGGTCCGCATAGTTAAAGCAATGGTGTTCCCCGTAGTAACATATGGCTGCGAGAGCTGGACCATAAGGAAGGCTGAGAGAAGGAAGATAGATACTTTTGAACTGTGGTGTTGGAGGAAAATTCTGAGAGTGCCTTGGACTGCAAGATCAAACCAGTCCATACTCCAGGAAATAAAGCCAGACTGCTCACCTGAGGGAATGATATTAAAGGCAAAACTGAAGTACTTTGGCCACATCATGAGAAGACAGGACACCCTGGAGAAGATGCTGATGCTAGGGAGAGTGGAAGGCAAAAGGAAGAGGGGCCGACCAAGGGCAAGATGGATAGATGATATTCTAGAGGTGATGGACTCGTCCCTGGGGGAGCTGGGGGTGGTGACAACCAACAGGAGGCTCTGGCATGGGCTGGTCCATGAAGTCACAAAGAGTTGGAAGCGAGTGAATGAATAAACAACAACATACAATAGATGGCAAAAGTAGACATATGGATGAAAGTTCTCAGGAAAGATAAACAGAGTAATCAACACTAGCCTGACAGACAGGCTTTGTTCTGGGAGACGGAACCTTTTCTGGCTAAAACTAGCTTTGAGGAAGGAAGGAAGGAAGGAAGGAAGGAAGGAAGGAAGGAAGGAAGGGAGGGAGGGAGGGAGGGAGGGAGGGAGGGAGGAAGGAAGGAAGGAAGGAAGGAAGGATCCTGATAATCCATAGAAAGGGATGTTCAAGATGTTCAAATACATAAAGAAAAAAATTATGTTCAGTACATAAACCATTGAAAATCACTGGGTTAATAGGCAATATTCAAGAAGTGCAAGTTAAATTCCTTTTCCCAAATCCCAAGTGGCTTTATTTGTTTACTTCTCCATCTTCCATATTTTACTTTACGCTTCTCATGCCTCCTGATCTTTATTTACTTCTGAAGAAACTCTCCGGCATTAGCACTAAGGGCTGGAGTTGATTCCTAGATATTAATCTCTTTCAGAGGTTAAGACACTAGACTGAATCCCAGGTTCTAGTCCACCTTCTGCCATGGAAGCTCAAAGAGTAACTTTGGGCCAGTTGTTCTCTCTCAGTACAACCTACCTTACAGGGTTGCTGTGCTGGGGAAAAACTAGAGGCAGAAACACTATGCACGCCACCTTGAGCTCCTGTACCAAAGATGGAATATAAATCTAACAAATAAACTGCAGAAGTATGCTCACGTACTTCTGCTCCCAAAGTAAGCCTTAAGTCATCATTAAATCGCACACAGAGACAAACACATGACATGGCAAAAGTATACTCTGAAGGTGACTGAGTATTCTGCCCGGCCTAAAACTTTTTATCTGAGTAAGAGGTAATGTCATGTCCTTAGGGCAGTGTTTCTCAACCTCAGCAACTTTAAGATGGGTAGACTCCAACTCTAGCTGGGGAATTCTGGGAATTGAATTAAGGTTGAGTTGCTGAGGTTGAGAAACACTGCCTTAGGGCAACACATATTAATAAGGAACTGAGGATTGGTATCTTAAATGAAGTTTGGGGACAGGATGCATCTCTCCAAGGTAGGATCCTGTTCATCACATGTGTGTTCACTCAAAGCCCTCTCAAGTGGGTTTCCACTCATATCTACCACTAGCTTTTCCTTACTAATATAGCCATGAAAGGTGGAAGTACACTCCCACTTCAGGTCAGATCCCTGTCACTTGCAGTTCTGTCTAATGAACTGCTGGGAAAATTCGTTATATAAATTCGATAATATAAAATAGATAGATATACAGACAGACAGATACACAGATAGTTTTGGCTACACAAGCCAGAGCCTCAAAAAAAAGACGTGGCAAGGCTTTATGATTCAGGAGGAGCCTACACCTTATTTCAGGGAGCAAACTCTTTAGTTCCAGATTGGCAATTAGACCTGCAAACAATGAAATCTCCTGGAAAGCTTATTTAAGATGATAAGAGCCCATCGTTCATTCTGAAGAGACATCTGACCGAGTAAGCTCGACGGCACAAAAGATAATTCCAAAATAATTCAGAGGTGGATGTCGTCCATAAAATGGATTTCGCAAGAAATGCGTTCGTCTTTTTTCAGTATTCCCCAGCCTCGAAACTCCCAACCCCGAAACCTCTCTTTGTTTTCTTTTTCTTGCAGTGCGACTGGCCCCGCTATAACCCCTTTGGTTACTCTCCCTGCAAGTAAGCCCTCACCATATGTACAGCTCTGTCCATCCAGGCCTCAGTTTCCCCCGCGCTCACCCGCCACCTCTTCGTCGCTTCCATCTTTGGAAAGGAAAGCGTCGCTACGGAACGAAGAGTAAAGAGTGAACAGCTCCGGGGGATAAAGATGAAGAGAGAACCGCGGCGAGCTGGGGGACTCGAATGCGGGGAGGACATGGGCTGAAAGAGGCTGGCGTCGGAGGCGAGGGGCGGGGCTTCCTGCGGCGCGCCGGGGACGGGTGGGAGGAGGGGCGGCGGGCCTGAGATTCTGCTGCCGTCGCGATGCTGCTGGCCGTGTGGGGCTTCCTGAAGCGTCACAAAAAGAAATGCTTCTTCTTGGGCGCTTTCCTGGGCGGTGAGTTTCCTACCGGCATTTTCCGGGCCTTCGCCTGCTGCGCTTTGCCGTCCCGAAGCAGACGTCAGAGCAGCTCTACCTGGTCCCGATCGCCGACTTCCCTGTAATCCGAAGCCCCTGCGCTCTTGCTGCTGCCACTTTCGGCCCCAGCCCTGCCCAGAGCAGGAGGCGTCCGCCCCCTAATCTGCAGGACTGTTTCCTGCTCGCCCCCTGGTTTTGCTGCGTTTACCCAGCACTAAGTCCACCATGCTGAGTGGGGCTTGCTCCCAAGGAAGGGTACATGAGAATGCAACCTTACCTCTGATTAATTTACCAATTTTCTTCCTAGTTCTATATGCTCACATATATTGGCTTGGTTAAAATCCCAGCATCTTGCAAGAGAAGTCGATATGTGGAGAGTGAGGAACTCACCTTTCCTCCTACTGAAGACACTTCCCTCCTTCCCAGACTAACTTGCTCCTTATCATACATACCCTGATATTTCTGCTTTTTTATTTGATATACTAAGGTGATTTTTGTTTGATTTTATTTATGTAGCATTTATATCATAACAAACCAAGTTAAAAAATAAACTCAGGTAATAATGAACACGAGAAAAGATTCAAGCATATGCTTACTTGAGTTCATGTTTGCTAGCACCTGTGTGAACAAATTCCTCTTTAGATAGAACTGTAAACGAAGCAAATCTGGCTGTAGTTCCAAGAACATTATCTTTAATAGAAGAGGAAAAATAACTTCACCTTGATCATTTTCTTCTGAAATATAGGTGACAGATTGTTTTTTTCCTGGGGCTTTGTAAAAATAGGACAAAGAAGTAAAGAGTGACAGAGAGCTACAATCACATTTTTCTGGGCCTGGATGAAGGTGTGAATTAAAGGCAATACTTCAAAACCTGTCTTTAAGCACTGTTAATAGCATCAGTTGCTTTCACAACTGAGTTAAAGCCTTTCTCGCTGGAAGATTCTGAATTCATAAATATGTTTCATAGCATGGGAATTTGTAATTAAAGGAAACCAAGTTGACACCTTACAGTATGACTTCATAGAGCACTAACTTCTAGTTGGATTGTGCAAACATAAATATGCTTCTATATGATTTATTTTATAGTGGAAGGGGAGAGATGAGCCTGGGCCTCCATGGAGACCCAGAAGATAGTAATTGCTGTTGAGCAGGTCTGGCCCATGTGCTAAGTGACAAATCAACCTGCATTTGTTCCCAAATCATTTTTGGCTATTCCAGATGGAATCAAGTACCACAGCTTAAGCAGTTAATTAAAATTGTTTATATGTGTTGCTGCAGGTATGGAATAACCATTGGCTGCTTTGGCTTAGGCAGAAATGGAAACTGATACCCAATACATCTGGAGAGTGCTAGGTTAGGTTAAAGAATAGTTTGTTAAGAATTTGTCCTGTCTGAAAAGTTCCCCAATGTAGATGGAGATACTACTGATGAAAGAAATTCAAGTTCAGACACATTCTTTAATGTGTTCTGGATCAACCTCTCTCTTTGTTCACAATTGCATGAACAGACTTGTACCTGCTCTCCTGCTCCAAGTATATCTTCTCACCTGCTTGAGAAAGTATCCCCTTTTTTCCAAGTACAGAAGCCTCACCCCATGGTGTTGCCAAGTGCAATTCTTTGTTTAATGGAAGTACAGTATAATTTTCTTAGGCTGATCAGCCATATCCCAAATTGTCAGTAGATCAATATCTTAGAGTGTGTGTCCAGCAGTGCATAAAGAACTGCTGTGTATTGAATGGTACTTAAAAAGGTCTCCAGTGCTACAAGGTTAAAGTGTTAGCTATTAGCACAACTCAGTACAACATGTGGTTTACAGAAACAGGCTATGGTAATTATCTACAATTGATTATAATCAAATAAAGCCTCTACTAAATATGTTGTTGATTCCTAGTGACCACTTAGATAGACCTATTCCAGGATGAGCTGTCCCCAACCTGGTCCTTTAGGGCTTCCAACAGTGCACCCATCACCACCGTAAGTGAATCCATCCACCTTGCTGCCGATCATCCTCATCTTCTCTTTCCTTCCACCTTTTCCAGCATTAGAGCCTTCTCCAGACAGCTAGGTCTTTGCATAATGTGTCCAAAACGTAATACTCTGAGCCTGGTCATTTGTGCCTCAAGTGAGAACTCTGGGTTAATTTGTTTGATGATCCATTTTTTTGTTATCTTGGCTATCCATGAGCCTATCCATTCTCAGGAGTCTTTTCCAACACCAACATGCAAAAGCATCAATACTCTTTCTATTCTTCTTTGGAGTCCAACTTTTGCTTCCTTGGAGTGTCACAGGGTATACAGTTATCTACATGACTCTGATCTTTGTAGATATAGGCATATCTTAACATTTAGATATCTTTTCCAAGGCCTTCATTGCTACCTTAATTTAGTGCTTGTCTGTGGTGCATTTCTTGAAATTACCTACAGTACAATATTTAAATAACCTGCAATGTTTATGTGGTAACTTTGTAGTTACATCAGTGATAGGGTTTATCCTGACCTTGAATGATATCCAGCCTTATATAGTATTACTTAATGTGGAACAACATAGGTTTTTGACAGATCAGGACCATATTCCTTGTGGGAAAGTAGTGAGTTTATATTGTGGCTACAGGCAGTTCCAAAACCAAATATTAAATACTTTCTTTTTCTCCCTTTCTTTTCTTTTCATTCATTTATCATCTATACATGATAAATGTTGTCCATCTATTGCCCCCCTGTTCCACACACATTCACCTCATCTCAGAGAAGAAGCCATAAATATAAAGATGGTTGAGGGTATAGGGAACATGCATGGGTTTTGCAGCCTACAGTTAGTTTTGTGACTTAATTTTATTGTGAGAATTTATTCTGGGTATTTTTTTTTTCAATTTCTACTAATGAAATGTAAATATCAAGGGAAATCTCTTCTATAGTTGAACAAAGCAAATGGGGAAGTTACAGTAATGTTTTGATATATTTTATAACATCTGTAGGAGAAGTATATGATGTTCGTATAAATTTGTTTTCACTGTATTTTGGCTATATTTTCTTGTCTTTTTCTAACCTCATGGCATTCCTCCTTTTCTGCACTCTGCATACAAGAGTTTAGTGTGGTATGTATGTATGTCTTTTGTAGGGGTTTATGTACTTGGAAAATATGGTCAGAAAAAAATGAAAGAAATCCAAGAAAGAGAAGCAGCTGAATATATAGCGCAAGCAAGACGGCAGTATCATTTTGAAAGTAATCAGAGGACTTGCAATATGACAGGTAAGGCAGTAGCTATTTTGTTCACTGAATAGGCCAACGTCCGAACCTCGCTGCCTGTCAAATTCCCATTTTTTTCCAGCACTCATTTTAACATCTAACTTCTGTTTCTTTAATGAAACAATTGCTGCAGACAGAGGAATGCCTAGAACAATGTTTGCTCATTTGGGCATCTCACCAAAACACAATTAGCACCAACCATAAATACAAACATATTTGTAAGCTATATTTTCCGTTTCTAATTTGCTAATTGGCTATAAATCATAATTCAGCAATCTATCATGCAAAACGAAGGGACACGGTGGCACTGCGGGTTAAACCGCTGAGCTGCCGATCGGAAGGTCGGCGGTTCGAAACCGTGCGGCGGGGTGAGCTCCCGTTGCTAGTCCCAGCTCCTGCCAACCTAGCAGTTCGAAAACATGCCAATGTGAGTAGATTAATAGGTACTGCTTCGGCGGGAAGGTAACGGCGTTCCGTGTCGTCATGCTGGCCACATGACCCGGAAGTGTCTATGACAACGCCGGCTCTAAGGCTTAGAAACGGAGATGAGCACCGCCCCCTAGAGTCGGACACGACTGGACTTTACGTCAAGGGAAACCTTTACCTTTACCTTTACTATCATGCAAAACATGATTAGCCCTAACTGTGGTTTGGTGCTATGTGTGAACTAAATTGGTATTGTTAGTTATGCTAACATGGATGGGCTAGCATAATAAATAGGATTCAGAGAACCATATGTTTAGTTTTGCATTTTCAGGAGGACTTGTGTTTTTTGACCAGTAATGTGCAATCTCACATAGCAGATTCCTTTTGAACTTGATGGACTGTCAGTTATCCTTACATTTACTGTTTTCTAGAGGCTATTTTAAATAAGTATCCCAATATTTCTACCAATGTTAGAATTCTGTTACGGGGGGATCTTTACATCCTATTCTAAAGATCCTTACCATCCCTCACTGTTATACTCAACTGATCATTTTTACTTTGATGATGATGCTCCATGACATCTAATAATTCTTCCTATCATTTGCTTTTTATTGATAGTACTATCAATGCTTCCAACCTTAAGAGATACTTTGATGTATCAGCTGAATTCTGAGAGTCTCACTTCCCTGCTGAAAAACAAGTAAGCATAAATTGACTATTACAGTTTGTTTTGAATGCCTGTCCTTTAGATCTTGGTAGTCTGCACGTACATAGGGGTAGCATGGACAAACTATTTTCTGTAACGTAAATCTGTAGCCTGTTAAAGCGTTTTCTTGGCAAAATCATGTAAGATTTAAAATACCTTAGTATGTACAACATGTATTGACTTTGGGGGAGAAAAATTCTGCCATTAAAATGTCTGATTCCCTCTTTCATGCTGTTGCATGATGCATGAAAGTCTTAGATGACATTGCCTTCTGGTTAATTTTTTTTTACATGTCTTCTGAAATATTTATTATCAGGGCAACCTAGGGCTACACATTTGTATTTTTTTTCAGCACCACAAATATGTACAGATTTATTCCAATGCTATATGAGCAATCATGCTTATGCAAGTGAACTTCCTGTTGCTTTCCAATATTTGCAGAAGAATGGGTAGGATTAAGAATCCATTCTGTTGGTGGGACAGTGTCCATCAGCTGAATGGCATCATTGCATAAGTTCCTGTGCTTTGCAAGCAGTCTTCTTGTTATCATTTCCCCAAATCCCAGCATTTACAGAATTTCTTCCTCGTCATACTTTTTCTGTCCAATGTGGACTGAAATAGAGCTCCATCCAGCTCAGTTAATTATAAATGTGTTTATTCTGTTCTTTCTGTAGGCCAGCCGATAAGTTGGAAATATGGGAAGATTTAAAGATTTTAAGTAAGTCAAATGAATCATTGTGCGTGTGATCCAGTGTGCCTCTTTAGGTATACACAGAGTGAGGCTTTTCTTTTTCTTCAGAATTAAGCTCTTTGCCCCTATGCTCCCAATGAACACTATAATTTGTTACGAGGAAAGTATGCTTACTCAAAAATAAGCCTTACTATTTGTATGTTAAGTGGAACTTTCTGAAATAGTTTTGAATTCTCATAGTGGTCACAGCTGTTATCTATCCTAGGTATCTGGCTTCTGCCCTTAGATGTGTAGTTATTTTCTACCTTATTTTATTTTCTGTAATTCTAAACCCTCTCTTCTATTTGTAATGGTGTGTTTAAAAAATGGCCTCTCTCCTTATAAGTACTACCTCAGCATTTTGGGACACACATAGCACCATTTAAAATTAAGCAGGAATCTCAGCTCACTAACACTAAGGACAACTGAAGTTCTAATTCTGTGTCCTTCAGAAGGATTAACTCCCTTTCTTCATACTATTGACAAGAGCAGTTGGGATGGTAGTTCAGCTGAGTAGGAAACAGCCCAAAGAGCCCAACCCCAGCCCAATCCAAAAACGCTGGGGAATTCCTGGAATCCTTGGTGCTCTCTGAGCTTTGTTGTTTTCTTGCAGATATTTCTTTGCCAGACTAGGCAACATCTTCAGTGCGAAGAGGGAGTGGGCCTTGCTCTCTGTTTATATACTGTCCAGCTTGTGTTGGTGGAGGTGTTGCTCTCTCCTTGGGAGTTCCTTGATTGGGCTGTTGTTTGCTGTTTGGCTGATTGACTGAGTTACTAGTTCCTTGATTAGGGTATATTGTGCTGTTTGATTGTTCATCTGGTGTTAATCCTAGTGTTAATCTTTGCATATCTGGGTGTTGATTGCTGGCGAGGAGGGGTTCTGGTCTTTTGGCTTTTCTATTGTCTCTTCTGAATGGTATATAAATGTTTACCTCTATGTGTCTGTTGATGGCTGTTTTGTCTGAGTGCCAGGCTTCCAGGAATTCTCTGGCATTTTTGGATTTGGCTTGGTTTAGGATGCTCACAGTTTCCCAGTTGAAACTATGGTTGAGTCTGTCCATGTGTTGTGAGATTAAGGAGTTCTCATCATGTCTTCTGACTGCTAGTTGGTGTTTGTGGATACGCTCTGCTAATCTTCTGCCTGTCTGTCCTACATAGTGGCTGCTACAGTCCTTACACTGTATGTGGTAGATAACTCCTGTTTTTTCTTCTTGAGCTATTGGATCTTTTGGGTTACTTAGGATGTTTTGAAGAGTTTTAGTGGGTTTATGTGCTATGGTGACACTGTGTGGTTGTAACAGACTGTTGATGGTTTCTGAGATGTTTCTGATGTATGGCAGTGTTATCCTTTTCATAGCTTCTGTTGGTTGGGTTGTAGTGGGTTGGGTGGTAAGGCACTTTTTGATAAAGTTGGGGGGGTATCCATTTTGCTGGAAGCTTGGCAGTCAGACATGTCAGCCATCAAAAGGCACATTGAGGTAAACAACATTTACATACCATTCAAAAGACAACAAAAAGCTAAAAAGGAAACAAAAAGACCAGAACCTTGCCAGTAATCAACATCCAGATATGCAAAGATTAACACCAGATGAACAATCAAGCAGTACACAGTACCCCAGTCAAGGAACTATTAACTCAGTTAATCAACCAAGCAGCAAACAACAACCTAATCAAAGAACTACCAGGGAGAGAACAATACCCCCACCAACAACAGCTGGACAAACCGCGGTATATAAACAGAGAGTAAACCCCACTCCCTTCTTGCACTGAAGATGTCTAGTCTGGCAATGAAATGTCTGCAAGAAAACAACCAGGCTCAGAGAGCACCAAGCACTCCACAGCTCAAAAAGTTTCCTCCAATGGAAGTGGAGGGCAGCTTGTGTTGGCTAGCTGCATTTTAGAGCTGAATAATCCTGTCTCCATAGATATGAAGATGATCTACATGCCCAAAGAGGAAAAGCCAGTACTTATACAGGGAGCTGCCTTCTTAAATAGAGAGAGGAAACCAAAGTCCACTTAGCACTCAGTTCTTCCCTGAAGAGCCAAGGAATATTTGCCATAATTCCACCATGATGGATGCCCTCAGCTACTGTCCAATGGAAGCAACTAGCCTTCTCCCAGTTGTTTCTGCCCGTCCAATTGGAACTAGTAGGTTTGGGATGCTGCGGGTCCCGTCAGCCAGGGAGTGTCAGCTGGCGGGAACTAGAAGGTGTGCCTTCTCCTCTGTAGCGCCTGCCCTCTGGAACATCCTCCCTCCAGAAATTAGGATGTCCCTGACCCTGTTGGCCTTTCATAAGGGCGTAAAGACCTGGCTTTGTGCCCGGGCCTAGGGCCTCAAGCGTGTGGATGGTCCCGTCTCTTGGCTGTATTAATATCTATGCATTGCTCACTTGGCAGCCATGTATATTTATTTGTATTTTATTTGTATTGTATTTATTTTATATTTTAACTATTTTAATTATAATTGTTTTAATTGTTTTATAGTTTTATTGTTGTAAGCCGCCCAGAGTCACTTGTTGAGATGGGCGGCTATAGAAATCAAATAAATAAATAAATAATTCCACCATGATGGATGCTCTCAGTATTATTATTATTATTATTATTATTATTATTATTATTATTGTTGTTGTTGTTATTGTTATTATTATTATTATATAGCTGCCCACTCCGGGACACTCCTGCCATGTGTTTGTCTTCTTGTACTTTCCATGAAAGGATGCATAGCTCAAGTGACTTACCACCACCACCATCACCAGGATGAGGCAAGGACTTGAACTCCATCTGCTACAACCTTAGTGACCTATCCATAGCCTGGGGCATTGTGTTAAAAGCTGTGGCCAGCGTTGGAGTTGTGACCAGCTTTGTCCTCACTATGGTCCTAGTGGCCAGTGTGCTTTTCATCCAAGACTACTGGAAGAAGAGCTTACTCAGCCTTTCATTGTGTTGAGCATTTGGGGGCTTTTCTGCTTGACCGTTGCCTTCAGCAAGGTTTCTCAATGTGTGCTTCACAATGCTTCCTCTTTGGTGTCATCTTTGCTACCTACTTCTCCTGCCTGGCTGCCCATCTCTTCACTCTCAACAAGGCATCAAATTCACAGTTATTATTTCACACCAAAATCTCTTTCCTTCAACTAATACTGTATATCTTATTGTGATGTTTAAAAAGAGTTTTGTTCCATCAGCTACTGTCCAATGGAAGCAATTACATCAGGACCCTCCTAAACACGTGACTGATACTATATTTAACTCAGTTCAAAATGATGTGTTGCAACAGTAAAAACACAATTAATGATTGTCATACTTACTTAAAAAGAATGGGTCATAATAGTGAGAGAGAAAAGTGTTGTATAGAACAATGTAAAAATCCTACAAACTTCCCTTTTGCAATGCTTTTGTGAATTGTAGATTTTCTGTCTCTGTCATTTTTGCATTTCAAGTAAAATCTTGTTTTTTTTCTTTTAAGCCTTTTGCCTGAGTAAATCCTTGTATATAATAGCTTTTGTTTAGCTAAATCTAGTACTTTGATTATCTTGCACTTTAAATTATGCTGTTCCTTTAAAGAGTTTTTTAGAAAAATATATGAAATGGAGATGTGCCCTTCAAATAATTTCTAGAAATATAGTCCTGATTTAAGTCTCCAGAAAGCACAATTACTATTTGATTTTATTGATGAAATATTCTGTATGTTATTTTTGAAGGTAATTTCAGTATTTCATAGTAAATAGTAAAAAACATTTTTTGTTTTATTAAAGGTTTTACAAGAACTATTGTAGCAGTGTACAGCACGTGTATGCTTGTAGTCCTCCTCCGAGTCCAATTAAATATTATTGGTGGATACATTTACTTAGACAATGCAGCAGTTTGCAAAAATGGCACAGTAAGTAGATTGCTTTCAAATAGATAAATATCTGGGTTGAAAACTCAGAAAGGAAGTCATACTTTGAATAGTCCAGTTTACTTTTATGCTTGCTTAAATCTCATTGAAACAGACTGTATACTGAATATATTTATGATTACTGAAATAAAATTATGTAAGATGTAGATTTAATTTTCCAAAATGGAATGATGACCAAAACCCTTTTTTTTTTTAATCCATTCAATCGTGTCCAATTCTCGGAGACTGCCTGGACAAGTCCCTGCAGTTTTCTTGGCAAGGTTTTTCAAAAGTGGTTTGCCATTGCCTGCTTCCTAGGGCTGAGAGAGGTCCAAAGTCACCCAGCTGGCTTCATGCCCAAGGTGGGACTAGAACTCACAGTCTCCCAGTTTCTAGCCTGATGCCTTAACCACTACACCAAAATGGCTCTCATATTAATCTTAAAATACCTTTAAGGTAAAAACGTAATGCTGTAGCCTGGTGCTGTTCAACCTTTTTATATCTGGGAACTGCTCTTAAACAATTTTTCAGATGGTTGACGACTGCAGAGGATGTGATTGTGATGCCATGGCACCATTAAAGAGATGTGACTACGATTGTCAGCTCTTTTTCATCATCTGGATGGGGGGGTGGGGAATCAAGGTTTTTTGATCCTAAAGCAAACCTATTGGAGGGTGGGTTTTTGCATGTGTCTTGAGGCATTATTGACCCCTGGCAAATGCTTGGAGAAGTCCCTGCAGTTTCCTTGGTCAGATTTCAGAAGTGGTTTGCCATTGTGTTCTTCTGAGGGCCGAGAGAGACTAATTGACCCAATGTGACCCCGCTGCCTTACGCAGGACTATAAACTCACCATCTCCTGATTTTTAGCCTGGCATCTTAAACCATTACATCAAACTGGTTCTCACTGGAGGTTTAGTACACCAATTTTACTTGTTAAGAAAAAAAGGTGCAATTGTTCTTCATTTTGCTACCAGATTTTGGCAGCACAATCTTGGGGAGTTCAGTGGCTACAAGGGCCCCAGGTAGGCTTTGGATTGCCTGCCTTTGCTCTAGCTGTGCTTCCAAGATACAGTAGTTTTCATTCATTATTGCAAAGGATCTACCTTTTATAGTGGGGGGAGATGATTTGTTCTGTTCTGCTTTCAAAGATGGCACAGTCCTTTAAGAAGTAGAATATCTTAGGAGTTTTACCAGCCACCAAAGAGGCAAAGGAAAGAGAATTCTCTATTCTGATTTACTGCACAGATATGCAGGACAGATACAGTGTTCCTTAGGTAACAGAAATGATACAGAATGTCTTTCTTCTTGTAGACACTTTTAGCTCCCCCAGAAGTTCAACAGCAATATTTATCAAGTATTCAACACCTTCTAGGGGATGGTAAGTTATCTGTAAAATAATTTTACCTAAAATGATATTACCAAGTTTGAACAAGTAGGAATTGATCTTCAGTAACTCTTCCTCTTCTGTCATAGGTTTGACTGAATTAATAAGTGTGGTTAAGAAGACTGTGCAGAATGTATTTGAGAGGTAAAATAGGGACTTTTGAAAAGCTAAAGTACTTGGCTTTAATGCATGCTGCTGACGTTTAACTCTTTTCGTTGCAGTGTCGCTCTCAAGCATGCACTTTCCCTCTTGGATTTGGAGCAGAAGCTAAGAGAAATTAGAAAGGTAATTGAACAACCTGAAGATTTTGCATCTGAAGAAACTGCATCGCAATCCTGGCTATGTCATTACATGATGCCAGATGAAGAGAACCCTTTAGCTTTCCAGGTATTTGCATGTTATTAAGAGGAGGGAATCAGTCTGGGTCTGAACAACAATGATCGTGGGGGTTGATTCTGTATGTTTTTCTTTGAATTAGAACTTGATCTTGAATCTAACATCTTTTATTTGGCTTCAGCTTTTCTAAGAATTGAACTAAACAAAGGTTCAAGCAGCTGTATCTTCCAGTGGGGGGGAAAACCACTCTGGTATGCAGCGTTTTGCCAGTGAATTCCTCATCTGTCACAAACAATGTCATTGGCAACATAACCTATAGACAGTGAACTCTACTCCAGCGCAGCTCTTGAGTAGGGTTGCAATAGTCATGGCTGAGTTCAAAGCAGATAAAGTCAATTACCTGAATTGTGAAAGCATTCAAGTTGCCGTTACGTTCTGTCTTTCTAGGCCAATGAGCTTACAGAAAAAGATGTTGCTACCATTAAATTACTTAATGAAACAAGAGACATGCTAGAAAGGTACGTAGCAAAGGTTTGAGGACCTGAACCTGTATTCATGCTAAACATCTTATGACACTTAAATGAGAAAAAATAGAAAGGTGAATCAGTTGAAATTTGGGCGTCTTCAACTTTTAAGATGTTAGTGGTTTGTACAACTTTTTCTATAAACCTTTACGAACGAAAGACCCATTTATACAAATAACAGGCAATATTTCTGAGCCTTCAAGCGATAAAGCCATAGCCTTGTGCCTTGCATCCTCTTCATGCCTTCATATACTTTGACTTCCACTTCTCTGTTTGAGCAAATAAATGGCAGTGGGGGAAGGGGGCAAGGGTGGAGGTTGGACTGCCATCAGCAGCTTTGCAGCCTAAGCCCTGACCCTTTTCCAAATTCACTGCAATATTGCACGCGTGACATGTTCCTGTGGATGCTGCTGGAGCAAACCGTAATTATTATTGTAACCTACCTGACCAATGCAGCTTGCCTGCAATCTGTGTACTGAAACCATTTGTTTATTAGTGCCTGAGCAACAAGCAGGCTGACTCATAGAACTGAGGAGGAGGAATGTGTATAGTTGTTGGAAACTTTGGCATGAATAGGAAAATAAAAAATATTTGCCTTAATTATGTGACCTATTAGTGCTGATAATTCAGACACTAAGTGGACGTTTCTGTATAAGTTACTGTGTTTGACAGTGACCATCGTTTTGGACTACGGTGCTGAACTTGTTTCCTTTACTTGTGCTCTGGCAGGGTGGAATTGAACTTCTGCCCTCCAGGGTAGCATCATCAGTAATGCCCTAGAACATGCCTGTACAGCTTATGACCCATCAGGTTTTGTGAGCTGCAGGTGAAAAATTCGCTGTTTGTGCACAGAGAGCATGTTAGTTCATATATTCAAGTACTGTTTTTTTCCCCCAAGAATTATGAATAATACCAGGGAATATTTTCTTCATCCCAGCCCAGATTTTAATAGAGTTTTGAGCACTTGCTTAAACAGAGGGTTTAGTCGATTACTGGATAACATGGCAGAATTCTTCAGACCTACTGGGCAGGACATAGGCCACACTGGCTCTGCGAACAGGTAAAGAACTAAAGTTGATTTTAATGTAAAATGTAGGTCCAGTGTTACTAGAGAGTAGTATATCACTTTTTTTCCTCCTCTAAAAGTGGGATAGGACATTTCATAGCGATAGCCGTTCCCAGTGGCATTTCACTTGTGAGCAAAACACCCCGGCAAATCCTCTCAAAGATTCAGGAAAATTCATTTAAAGGAGATGCATGGAAGACCCCCTTTGTGACAGCTTCCACTATGGTCCTAATGCAAGTGTTTGCGTAGGGAGCGTGTGCAGAAGGTCCAGGAAGGGCCATAGAGTGGCTGTCCTAAGCTTTGAACGAACGTGACTGCCTCAAACGTTTGAAGAGCAGATTTGGAAAGATGCTTTGCTTTTGTGTGAATTAGCTCACTAAATAGTTTCCAAGCCTTATTAGCTATGGATTTTGTAGTTGCTGCTTTTCATTTTGTTTTTACTGCAAACTGTCAATTTAGGTAGAATTTAGGTAGCACTTAGAGAAACAGGGAACTTTTTCTGCTCCAGTCTAGGAAGAGCAACACATGGATGGCTGCTCCTGCATGCTTCCATTGCTACACCATTGCCAACAGTCTTTGAGCTGGATTGTGTTAATGTGGAAAGTTATAACACCATCCTTCTTTATTTGAAGATTTTAGTAGAACCTGCTTCTGGTAATACTTGAATTGGGACATTGCAGTCAACCAGTATGCTTGACAGCCAGCAGAAAATTGTGAGGCGTATACTCAACACACAGAAATTGAGAAATGCTGAGCATGTAAATGGCAGCGTTGGGATCCATTCACTTGAATTCCCACCTGCTTACCACTGTTGCATTGTATAGGTGCAGTTTTTGCTCCATACATTCATGATGTAGATATTCTATATTTATTGTCTTAAGATGGCTGGGATATCCATATATTGCAAAAGTAATTAAGCAGACAGACTTTTCCTACAATTCTTTTCCTGTCCTAGTCTTCCTAGTGCCAGTCTTCCTCTAGCCAAGATAATTCCAATAATAAATGGGCAGATCCATTCAGTCTGCAGTGAAACACCTAGCCATTTTGTTCAGGTAAGAAACACTTTTTTTTGCTTATCTTGTGCAATCCTATTCAAACCTACTTGAAAATAAGTGTGACATAGTTTGGTGGGATTTATTCCTAAGTAAGTGTGTTTAGTACTGTAGCCTTAGCCTATTTTAAAATTATATATCAACCTTTCTCAATCTAAATCTAAATTTAATCTTAAAACAAAATTAAAATAATATGAATAAGAAAAGATCATGAGCAAATTAAGATACTCAGAATTAAAGTGGAGCATTTTATCAGCCTATTCTGTCTTCTCATGGGTATAACTAGTAAAGGAGGAAAGCCTAATCTTTTTCACACAGAAAAAGGACTTTGGGTTTCCTTCACATCCCCACCCCTTCCCAAATGTTTTACATCTTTTCTATATGATTACATTTTAATTTTGATTCTAAGCACTTGCACTGCTTTAGTGTAGATGTAATAAGTAAGGATATGCTAATACTGCAAGGGTTAAATCTCAGCTGTTGCCCTCATAGTAAAAATGCTGCACTATAATAAAATAGAGCAAATATCACTGATCTGAATATTCTTTTTAGGACTTGTTAATGATGGAACAAGTGAAAGACTTTGCTGCTAATGTGTATGAAGCCTTCAGTACAGCACAGCAACTAGAGAAGTAAACTGCTGTGCAATATTTACAGAATGTACTATTTAGTATCCAGTTACTGTGACTCTTCATTTTGATAATGAAACTCATTAACAGAGTGCTGTAGAATGATTAGCCTTGCAAAACAAACACATTTTAAAAAATACATCTCCAAGTTTTTATACTGAAATTCCTGCACCTGACTAAAGTAAATATTAGTATATTAAAAAAATCTTTGTGCTGTAAGCCTTTGCATTGAGGCAGTCAGTTTTGAATAACTTTGTTTACAAAAAGGCAGTGCAATAAGCACTGGATCAACAGAAAGCTGCTGAAGATCAATGCCAGTCTTTACAATTGCGCAGACAAAAACAGTATGAAGGGAAAGCCAAGTCCAGTCTGTTTCTCAGAATGGGGTAAGATAATCTTTCTCCAGTCCCTCTCCAGTTCAGGGACTTGTCAGTTGCATCAAAACCCCAACATGACAGCAGGCAGATGGAATGAAAATAACCAAGTCCATTTTTTCCCACTGGTAAATGAGAATGGCTTTTAGTTGATGTTTCTCTCAGCACCAAACCACCATACAGTTCTCTCTACAACTGAGTAAGCTAGGAGGGGCTTTGATCAAAAGATCATCATGCTCCTACTGTATTTCTGGTGGTGGATGAGTAATTATGCTTTTCTTTTCTTTTTTACCACCAAATGTTTTTCTTAAGCTGACTTGGGGGAGCAGACAAACAGCCCAGCAGATGTTAGGTTTTTCAGGCTGGGGCTACTGAATATATATGCTAGGAATCTGCTGGTATCTGGAAAGTGCAATGTTGAGCTTGCTGTAAGAGTTCGGAGTTGAAATGTATTGTTTCTAGCAAAGATTATGTTTACGCTGTTTATAAATGGCTACTGCTGTATACATTCATTTTGTAAATATTTTTAATTTGTATTACTTGGAGCCCTACAAAATACCTGAATCACAATAAACTATTTTGACAAATTACATGATGTCATGGTCAGTATTGTTTATGGAATTAGGAATTTATTGTTTACAGCTTATCCCCAAGTCTTTGAACACACAGTGAAACATCAAATAGTTGCAAAGCTGCAGTTACTCACTAGCATTAATCACTTAATACAAATAACAAAAGATCTAGTGTAAAACAGAAGGCAACAGTAGCTAAATCCCAATGTGAATTTATTCTTATTGTTTTAGACGGTATCACTAGCAGTGTTCTGTATAGACATATAACATTTGATAAAAAATTAAATCTAAGTAGCAGAATAACCAATGTCTTTTAAATTATGAACAAAGCCACTTGGAGATATCCTATAACTGTGTTTTAATAGTTTGGGGTCTAGTACCGCTAAGAATATTAGACTACTTTGTTCTCCTCAAAACTAGAATCTAAGTGCCAATCGACAATTTCCTAACCTCTCTGGAATCTACTGAGGTAGTCAAAATAGTTGTGATGAAGGCATATCGTTTGAGGAAAGGTTAAAACTGCAAGTTTAAAACAATTCTGAAACTCCTTTACCTGGAACATCTTCCACTGAATTCAGGTTATTCTGTTTCCCAAGAGCATGATTGCATTAACAGCTATATTTAACTTCAGCTGGATGAGGGGTTGAAATTTTTAACAAACCAAAGATTCAATATGCCAAAGTTTCAGTTTTAAGATATGGGAGGAGAGAACCTGCAATCCAGGTTTTCCATCTCTATATAATTGTTCCCACGCGTAAGATGATAGACTTCAACACTTTTGTTGTGTCTGTCATTTCAGTACCTCAGCGTTCACTGGACAATACCAGTTTACTTACCTTTCCTATTCAGTTTTTGTGATTGCTGCATGCATTCTTCCATCATTTTTTTTCCAAAAGGTATTAACAGAAGGAATAAGAAAGAAGGTCAATGTATGAATTATTTTATATTTTAAACTTATCCTTATTTCTTCAGTTACAAAAATTCAGCAAAGCGAAATTCTGTCACTACTGTGCATTAGTAAGCTGTAGGGTCCAGGCCCACTGATAGGGATATTTATTGAATGGTAGCAGAGGTGAAGCCACCATCATTCCTTTCTCTCCCAAAGAAATCCAGGGCAATGATTCTTCATATCCTATTAGTTTCACCTGAAATGTTTTAAAAAAAGCTACTATAAATGGGGAGGAAAGTAGGAAAAAGGCTTTTCAAATGAAAAGTGGATTCATACATCATGCGAAGAAATAATTGGCTGCATTTATGGATTAAGCAAAATCATGGCTTGTTTGAAGTATAATTTAAACTAGAAATACACTAATCAGCATTTCAGGACAACAGAGCAAACATGGCTTGCTCTTGTCTTGTACCTGGGTTACATTAGAGCCTTGTGTGAGCCACAAAAACAAACCAGGAACTCAAATTATGGATCTCTGTCCATACACCATGCTCAGCCACAGTGGTAGCAATAGACTAATAACTATCTTGATTTGGTGGTCTAACACCCTGTTTTTTCCACCAACAACCTTCCACATAGCTTATTAAGTAAAAAACAAATCCCATTATGTAAATTCAGCAGTGTTCTGCACATTTGCCTGGTTACAACTGAGTTTCATACACTAGACACTGATAGATAAGATATACAAATAGATAAAGTTCTAGGATGGTGCAGTTCTTTGAACTTCTAATACTGAAGTCAAATTTGTTTTGACTACAATGGTGTCAGGCATCTCTGGTTTCAGTCTACTTCAAAGAAGTCATTCATTCTATCATGTGAGCTTGTTATTGCTACCCTTTGCTGTTACGGTCTTCACATCAGGGTCCTGAAACTAATCATGGCTAAGCTATTTGGTTACTGAAATGATTACACATTATACTTTCCTATTTAGGTTCCTGAAAAGAAATGTGGGGATAGGACACAGTGATAAAGATAGGCAGTTGCATCAAGTACCAGATGTTTCTGACTTACTGAAGGGTGACCCAGAGTTTGTTGTGGTGCATACACAGCCCAGTCTGACATAGCATGCTCTATATGCTAACACTAACTATATTTCTCCAAAGTTCCACCTAGCAGCAGTGAAGACAATTTTAAAAGTCCATGCTCACATAAACTGAAAAGGCAGACATAACAACCCCCTATTGGAAGAGTTACTGGATCAGTATGAAGAATCTAGTTTACAAGGATGCCACCTGTTGGCAGTTTCTGATCTCTTCAGCTATAATCTAAACTTCTTACCTTCGTTTTCCCAATAATACCTTTTGGTTCACCCAGTGTCAGAGTTCCTGAAGATGGCCAGTTGAGGAAAATGGCATACAGAATGTCTTCTTTTGGTTTGAATGTGTACCTGATGGAGATATTTTATTCTATTATTTACCTTCAGTCTTTCAGAATAATAATCCTTCCAAGACCACTGATAAGTAACAGTAATAAAACTGCAACAAATATTTTGAAAATAAAGTTGTTTGCCGGGAACAGATGGTAATACCTAGCTTTTGGGGGAACAGGAAAATCTAGGGGCAAAAACAGCAGAGCCCTGCCCTGCTTGTTATCCTGAATCTTTTCCACGGGGACAGCTGATGGGGGAAGAGAGAATGAAAATAGGATTAAGTTTGTGAAGATTATTTTCACAAGTGAATAATCTGATATTCTACCAACGCATACTTGGTCATTAAGTGTTCTAAAACTGCATTAATTTTTGTGCAGAAAAGAAACGTTCCTTAACAGCTTGTTCGTTTATTTATATTTCAAATTTACTCACCACCCATCTCAGTTTAGAAATACCAGCTCCAGCCAATAACACTGAAACTAAAGTATATCTACTAAATTCCTAATAAGTAGCTGATTGGAGGGGATGGGAGCCAGGACATGAGAGAGGGATGGGTTTACCACAATTCTGGAACATATCATGGCAATTTTAAGGAAGCTCATCTTGAAACCGCGGGACACTTCTCCTTAATGCAAATAGCAGTCCTAGGAAGTAGTTAATTTGGATCAGAATAAATATGTTTCCATCCCACATATTATGTTTAGCCCTTATCTCTATTTCTTTCAAATCTGTTACATAGTAAAGATCAAACAATGTACAAGTATGCATTAGAAACTGATGTCTGTAGCCAATGTCTACCAATCCATATATAACCAACCCTACTGGAAACTTCTAAATGTGTAAATCTCTCACTTCTACCAAGAAATCCAACACTGAAACAAGTAAGAAATGCATGTTTCCTTTTAATTCCTTTAAATCCATTGACTTTTAAATGCAGCTTTGTATCAATTATTATTATTAAATTATTACTAATGAATGCCCTGCACATTCTAATTTCTGACCAAATTTTTAAAAATCCAGTATCATATCTGGAACAATAGTTTAAATATGTTGTCTGTCTCTAATGCCTTCAGAGATCTTTCAACTGATGAAACACTGAGCAACAAGTATTATGTCTGTTCAAAGCCAAACCAAATATGAATAATATGAAATTATAACTTCTCATCTTCAGTTGAGCATGTTTTGCTTTCTATTCTTTTCTGCAGTCACCAAAATAGAAAAATTCAAGTGCAATCTTACACATTTTTAACAATACATTCTCACAAGTAGGATTGCAGCGTAAGACCTATGTTACTCACAAGTAAATCTTGCTGAGTTTAAACATGTATAAGAATACCTAGTTACTTTAATATTACCAAGATCACTAATCTTATGAACTTACCAGACTCCCGGTGTCATACTATCATTCTGAGCTCTCCAAGGTTTAGTGCTGAAAATAGCTTCACCATTCAGTGCCAGCCAAGTCCCCATTTGCTTCAGGCGCTCTTCAAATATAACAGGAATGCGACCATCATGGGTGGGCCCAATATTCACCAAAAGATTTCCTCCACATGATACTGTCTCTACAAGTTGCTGAAATGATTTAGGAAAATTGTCAATACAGGATTCCAAAACTCAAAACATCTGTTTGAGTTTTTCAGTCTACAGTAAATATTTCTGTTATGATGCTGCCAGTACCCTACTATAGGTTGAAGCAAAGTAGAGCTATTCAAGTGGAGTTGCCAATTCTGTGAATCACTACAGACTTCTTATTCATGACCTCATCAACATCCTGCTCAGCATTTTACATGGTGATCTTCTGCCCTATACGGCACTGGCGAGCTCTGTTCATCTTCCTAATAGGTCAAAATTCTCTTAGTTCCTCATGTTTTCTTTTGCTTATCTGACTAAAGGATCAGGTCTATGTTCTAGGGGGATATACATAAGCAAATTATTTTCAGTACCTCTTTTGGTAAAACAACTTATTTTTATACATTTGTACAGCTTCTTTCCTAGGCTGAAATTACGAAGTTACAGAACAATTTATTGAGGATTATGAATAGATTCTTCTAGAACACCATAACGTACTGCCAAATTGCTCAAAGAAACTGTTTAATAGCCTCAAGGCTTCTGCTGAGAGAACTTTGTTTCTTATGGAGATTGCCCTGATGACTGAACATAAAGCAAATTTCTAGTATAGCACCTTACACCATAGAACTTTATACAAAAAGAGGTGATACAGGCTGGATTCACACACTGAGCTAAGCCAATTTATACTTATTTAGTGTGTTTTTATGAACCAAGTGATTGTAATTTTTGATTATGGTTTAGTGCAATGCATGAACAAATAGATCTAAGACATGGATTTAAAAGATTAGAATTTCGAACTGGATCTGGATGTTCTTTGGGAATTAGCCAGCAAAACTGCCTGAGTATATTCTTGCTTCCATTTGTATTTGAGAAAAGTGATCACATACTAATTCTGGCTTATCTTAAGTTTTAGAACAGGATGACAACCGGAGAATGTGTTTTTGCAACATCTAGGATAAAAAGCTATAGGGTTTAATTAGTTTATGTACCATGTAATCAGTGTTGACTTTTATTGACCACATAAATAGATTTTATCCAGGATAATCTGTCCTCAACTTGATCCTTCAGGTCTTCCAATGGTGCACCCATCGCTGCTCTAAATAAATCCATCCACCTTACTGTTGGCCATGCTCTGCTTCTCTTTGCTTCCACCTTTCCCAGAATTATAGATGTCTCCAGAGGGCTAGGTCTTGGATAAGTACGACAATCTGAAACTAGTGATTTGTGTCTCAAATGGGAACTCTGGGTTAATTTTTTGATGATCCATTTGTTTGTTCTCTTGGCTAACCACAGAATTCTTAAGAGTCTTCTCCAAAACCAAAATTCAAAAGTGGCAATACTCTTTCTAGCCTACTTCTTCAAATTACAGGTAGTCCTTGATTAACAACCACAATTGGGACAAGAATTTAGGTCACTAAGTGATGCGGTTGTTAAGCAAATCCAGACCTGATTTTATGACCATTTTTGTGGTCATTAAACAAATCATGCAGTTCCCTATTGATTTTGCTTATCAGAAGCTGGCTGGGAAAGTAAAAAATGGTGATCGTGCGACCACAGGATGCTGCAACCGTTGTAAATGCGAGGAATATTCATAAGTTGGGTTTTTTTAACACCATCATAATACCAGATAGCTAAATGAACAATCATTAAGTGAGGACTACCTGTACAATTTTTGCCTCCATAAAGTTTCACAGAGAAACCACTGCCTGCACAACTCTGATAACTGTAGATATAGACACATTCCACCATGTAAATATACTTTCCAGGGCCTTCATTGCTACTCTACCAAATGCTAGTCTGTGACTTATTTCTGCTGGTTCCTGAACAGTTGATAATTGATCCTAAAAGGCAGAAACTATCCACTATCTTCATTGTCAGTTCTAAGGCTGGTTCAATACCTGTTTTCTTTATATTTAATTTTAGTCCCATTTTTTCACTGTGCTCTTGACTTTTATTACTAGAGCTTGCAGATCCTTTGCATTTTCAGCTATCATTTTCAGCTATAGTGTCATCAGCATGGTGCAGGTTAGCAATATTTCTCCCTCCAATTTTAAAAGCACATTCATATTCTTCCAATCCAGCTACCCTTAATGTATATTCAGCAAATAGGTTGAATAAATAAGGGGAGAGGATACAGCTTGCCTCACTCCTTTGCCAACCTAGAACCAGTCTATTTCACCATGTTCTGTCCGTATTGTTGCTTCCTGACCTATGTATAGGTTTTGCATGAGGACAATGAGCTGTTCTGTAAGTTTAACTAGTTATTCTAACAATAAAAATATAACCTTTTTTACATTTTTAAAATAATAAGCTATTAATGTTTGCTGAAAAAATAAGAACTGGCAGTTCCCATATAATTACAGGTTCCATTTTGACTTGCCTTACCTTACCTTTATGAGATCTTCAATGGTCAGATAATCACTTAATTGTGCATTCCTTCGGTATCCCCATGACTGTTTGTCAATTGTCATACAGTCCTCCCACTTACGGGACAAAAGATGTTTAGGGCTGTATCGATCTGCACAAGTGAAATAACCTCCATGTTTGCAAATTGTGCCAGCTCCCCAGCGATCATTTGTCACAACTGTGTTCCGAACAGGGCTGAAAAATTAAAACACATTGGTATGTGGTGCCTGCAATCTAGAGATCCAATTCAATTGATTTTATTACGGTCACTGACCAGTACAAGATACAATTCTATAAAAATATGCACATTAGCCATTAGCCATAAAATATGAGCCATCTAAATTAAAATAATTTTAAATTTGAGTTTACAAGTCCAATTAAGTGTTAAAATACGTTTGAATCACAATGTAAGTGAGCCCCTTAATCAAGTTTAAAAACAATCTTATTAATTTGCATTATCATGACTAATATTCTATCAGGTATAAGTGTCTATAAAAATATATGTAAAATATTAAAAGGAGTGATAAAAAGAGTAAAATACCATATATAAAATGTGTTATATAGACCACAAAGTTATTACAAGGGATACATTACTACATTTTTCCAATCATAATCTGACGTATCTTCATAGCAGCTGCGCAGAATCTGGCTACTTGCGCCATGACAGTTGGATATTCATCAATAAGTAACATTTGCATACAATCTATATCTTTCCATCTAGGGCATTTACTAATCAAAGGTAATATTAGTTTACTCCTGAGCTCTTTATAAAAAGGACAACGGAGAAGCACGTGGTCTGTAGTTTCTATCTCTCCATTGTTACAAGGGCACCGCCTTGCAGCTATTGGGAATTTTTTGTATCTGCCTTCCAAGATTGCAGAAGGGAGTGCATGGCTTCGAGCTAGGGAGAAAGCTTTCCGCTGGCTAGGAATTTCAAGTTGAGAAAGGTAGTTAGCAGTATTGACAATATATTTATTATGCTCTGAAGACAGGAAATGAGGGGCCTTCTGTAAGTCCATTTGTCTCTCTATATCCTTTATCCTTTGCTTCAGGGTCAATTCTGCCTGTTTGTAATCCATTCTAAGATTTGAATCTGTAGAAAATCCTAGCTTTGCGAGGTTAAATTCAATGTCCTTTAACCAAGAGGATTGGAAGTAATCTTGAAAAATGAGTGGTGCTAAACCTTGGGGATAATGCTTGAGTTTTAGCCAAAGGTTCAGGGAGGCTAGATGCACTCTTGCCTCGACTTTTATCATGCCGAATTCCAATCGAAGTTGAGCGTTGGTCACACACTTGGGCATTTGGAGTACTGCTCTAATAAATTTGGACTGCACTCTTTCCAGAGGTGTAATGCTTGAAGTCGGAGCACCAACGCAGGACCTGTAAAGGAGCTGGGCTAATGACTTCGGCTGGAAGAGCTTAAGAGCTGCTGGAATATAGTGTCTGCCTTTGCTTCAGAAAAACAATCTAGAGATCAAAACTGCAGGGATGTTTCTTTACTGAATATAGGAAATAAGTTCCAGAGGAAAAGCAGAATACAGGGAAACTTTCTTTAATTGAACTAAAAGAAGAATAGGTCCATTATTCCCAAAGGTCCAGTCATTATCTATCTATCATACAATATTTATATGCCGCCGATCTCATAAAAAGTATTATGCTGCAAATGACACAAATTATGTCATTTCTATGATACCATTATATGAACTAGTACGAATTACATAATCTGTTTTATTTAGATAATGATGTCATCACACAAATGACACAAACTGGCATTTGCATAATGCCATTTGCATGCAACATCCGTTGCACTGAGGTCTGGAAAATCAAGGTTTCATTGTAATTGCATCTTTAACAATTAGGTAAAAATCTTAAAATTGTCTCTATTTAGATTTAACTTTTTTTTTCCTGAATCTGTACATGTCAGATTAATTTTTGCTGTGATGCAAGCCCCACTCCTTTTCTACATGCATTGTGAAGTTGCACACCTTCCCCAAGAGATGAAACTTGCAGAACAGCACTGCAACCCTGTGGCCTGAGCCTGTGGACATCACTGAGGCAGAGACAGGAATCTGTGACCTGCCAGATGGCTGAATTGTAACTTGCTGTCGCCTCCGCTCACGTGGCAGTGGTGGAAGATGCTGGGCGCTGTGGTTACACCACTAGTCCTGGCCCTTGCCTTTCTTCAAGCAAACATACTGTTCAAAGGGATTAAGGGAAGCTTCTCACACATACGAAGATTCCATAGTTAAGTACAATTATCCATAATCATATGCATGGTTTATTTTAACAAGGGGCACAGAAGAACTTAACACATGCAATTTACTATTCTGAAATTCCCTGCCAAGTAAAATGCTCCTAGCTACTTATTCTTACACATTTCCCCAAAACATAACAGTTTATCAAAGCAATGCATTCCTGGGTTAGAAATTTTAGAAATGCCAGTTCTAAATCCATTGCTTCTGAATCAGTTTTGAAAAAGTGCCAGTTCTCTTGATTATTTGATACTTGGCTTTTGGGGGGCCCACTTGTAAATATACTGCAGATGTTTCAAACACAAGATAATTAAACACCAAATCACAGATAAAATATGTTAACAGAAACACGCCTAACACAATGGAACTGCAAATCCTTTGCAAGAGGTTTTAGAATGTGCAGCAGTGAATACAAAGAACAATGTTTGTGAAAGGTAGAAAGCTAAATGCAGGAGTTGCACCATTACAATGCATTTAGGCAGCAGTTCCCACTAAGCTCTGGATTAAATCTCTGAAATCTTTTCTGACTTTAAGCAGGCTGGAGAAAAGGAGACTTTTCAGTCATCCTAGATCTGAATTTCTCTGGCCAATAGAGATCGAGAACACAAAGTGCCAAATAAAGAAAACCATGAAAAAATAGCATCATACAATTAAGATAAAAAGCAGCAGCAAGAATAGGAATAAAAACACAGGAGTAATAAAATGCAACACATAAAAGCAAAGTCAGACCAACAACAAAACAAATGGCATGAAGTTCTAAAAGAAATTTAAATGGCTGGGAAGATAAGGCTTCAACTGGTGCCCAAAAGTATTGTACTGTAAACACCAGAGGACTGCTTTTACACGTTACTAACAGTACAAAGTATGCAACTAACTCAAAGATTATACTCTGTAGCAGCACTGTAAAGAGAGGGCCAGGGCAAAGACTTTCTCCAAAGCTGGCAGTGATTGGATGGACACAAGAAATATTCCTAAGCCATGTAGAAGAAATGTTAAATGTTTAATTCTCTCGATCAAGATATTGTTTCAGATCATAGCGTCTGATTGCTTCGTTTAGTAGTAATACCCTAACCCTAAGTACTATTAAAAAATAAGGGAGCAATGTGAACCGGACTGAAGCTTAAAGCAGTCAATTATACAACATATTATGATTAGGGCACAATTTCCTTCTAAATATTTAGGCAAAATGCATTATTTCAATACAAAAAAAAGACACACCTCTCATTATAAAGCCATGCTAGGAAGCTAGTGCTGTTCCAGTAAGTATCTGGGGCATTCCCATCGCCATCTGACCACAGAATCTCTGGATGGTACTGCTTCACAATCTCATAGAGCTCAGGAAGAGTTTTGGCATTCGGAAACTGTTGTTTCCTGAATGTACTAGCAGCATCATCAAGAAAGAGAGGGTTGAACCATTCAAACAATGAGTGATATAGCCCGAAACGTAAGCTTGTCCGCTTTCTAATGGATGATGCTAACTCAGCCACAAGGTCCCGTTTTGGTCCGATATCAACACTGTTCCAAGCCCAAGAATATTTAGACCCCCACAGAGTAAAACCTGGTCAAAGAAAAGAAAACAGTTAGGAATAAACTATTGTATATATTTTGGAAGTCTTTGTTTTACATTTCTGTTTGCCACTTCATTATCTCCTGAAGTGAGACTATGAAACTATGCATTGTATAAGGCAGTGGACTTTCAACAAGATCTAATTTTAGATATTGATACAAGTTATCAGTAGATAGCACAGGACCACTCAGCTTATATTATTTCACAGAGGTCAACCCTCTCTGCAGTGTCCTTGAAGAAAGTATAGGGTATAAGTGACTAATTGTTCATCATATTAAGCCACACATTTGCTTATTTTTGACCCAGCATGACATCTGACCCCATCCTTTACAGCTTATCATGCAAACCAAGCCATTCTGGCTTTTTCGATAAAAGGATGTAAAGATACCTTTAAGTTGAGCTGGAGTCCTCTTTTTTGGCAGGATTTCAGAAATTGTTTACCACTGACTTCTGCCATGAATTTCTTTGATTTCCTGAGACTCTCCAGCAATCCTGTATCCAAATGTCAACCAGAGCCACTTCTACTTAGCTTCTAAGATCTGGCCAGCTACTTCTGCTACCTGCTGCTGCCTGGATTGTTCTACTGCATCATCATCATCATCATCATCATCATCATCATCATCATCATCATCATCATCATCATCCTGGCTTAGCATCATATGTGAACCCAGCCATTATCAGCATTAATTTCAGTCATCCTTTTCCTTTTATTTAGAATATAATAAGGATTTCTCTCCCAAGCTTTACATCTGTTAGAATAATTACACTGAGGCACTGAGATCCAAAAGAACTATGATCACCTTACCTTCATGATGTTTTGAAGTCAAGACAACATATTTGGCACCTGAAGCATTCAAGATGTCTGCCCACTGGTTGGCATCAAAGAACTCAGCTGTAAAGAAAGGGCCAAAGTCTTCATAAGTGAATCCAGGACGGTAGTTTTTCTTCATAAAAGTTACATAAGGTTCCTTCTTTTCTTTTTGCCAATACCACCTGCAAAGGAACAACATCCCATAGTATCTGCATACAATGACAGAAGTAGTAACAAAGATAGGCCAGAGCAAATTCTTACAGATATCCTGAACATACTACCATGTGAGCAGGTTTTATGCAAGTGCAGAAACCAGTATTTAAATTAGATGTTCTGATAATCTCAGGGTACATTCTCTAAAAGAATCAAATACAAAGCTTGATAGTCCCCAAAAGTCTGGAAACAGTTTTACATTCTAAATTTAAAAAATGCAAAGTTTGGGTTAAGCAGAGTATAATTTGGTTCAATGTGCTAACTTCCCCCAAAACACTGGGGAAAGATGCTGGGAAAGATGGAAGGAAAGAGAAGAGGATGAGTATCAGTAAACTGGATGGACTCAGTGACTGTAGTGATGAGTACATCATTGGAAGACCTGAAAGACCAGGTTAAGGACAGATCGCCATGGAGAAAATTTATCTATGTGGTTGCTAAGAGACAATACTGACTGGATGGCACATAATCAATATATCAATGCCCTAGGGAAAAGCCAGGTCTTCACAGCCTTCCAGAAGGCCAATAGGATCAGGGCCATCTGGTTCTTGGGCGGAAGCTGTTCCATAGGGCAGGTGCTACAACAAAGAAGCATGTCTCCTGGGTCCTGTAGAGGACATTGTTTTAAAGAAAGGACCTGAAACATGCCCACTCTGCTGGATCTGGGCTGAATGGGCTGAAATGGGCTGAAGCCATTGGAGATGGGTGGCCCTATGGTCCTATGCCATGCAGGATTTTAAAGGTGGTAACCAGCACCTTGAATTGCACCTGGGAGTCTACTGAAAGCCAGTGCATCTTGCACAATAGTGGTGTCACATGGGCAAATATTGATGCACCACAAACGCCGTGTGCCACTGCATTCTGGACCAGAATGTTTTTCAGACCCCATGTACAGCCAATCTGCTATGACAGTAATTCCTCAAGGATACAAAATACAGAAGAAATGGACTTTATTGCTGAACTAAACTATGCATATTTGACAGCAAGGTGGCAGGATAGTTAAGAGCGGGGAATAAAAGACAGAAGCCGGGAAAAGCCCTTTGTCTAGGTAGGAAAAGCCTTCCGGGCAGGCAGGGCCTGGTTTATTAATGGGCTCTTGTTCCTGGCTTGACCTCCAGCTCTGCCTCTCTGACTCACTTCCAGGGTTCACAGTGAGTTGTCCACATCTTAACCCTACAAATTATCCCATACGCTACATTTCAAAATAACTTTGTGATTTGTCCCTATATGTACAGCAGCAAAATTAGGCCATAGGCAGGCATTTCTCCATACAGATGGGGCTTCCCTCACACACAAACTTTTTAATTAAAAAAAATACAAACAGAAGCAAAGTTGCATAAGGAGAACTAAGAATGGCACAGTTCTCCAAGGGTCAAAGAATAATGAAGCCAGTTGAGTGTGTTAGCTGGAAAAAGTAAAGGGTGAAGGAAAATCCTGCTGTTCAAGATTTTCACATGGGGCCTGGCAATGTAATGCCTGTGGGAACCCCACCCCTCCCTCCCGAGACTGCAAAGTGTTCTGCAACACCGATGATTTCCAAACATTAGAAGGACAGGCAGAAAGAAAACAGAACTCCGCAGTGCTTCGGGTCAGGATTAGAAGAAGACAAGTGCTTTGGAGCGGGCGGGACCCTCACGTTACCCAAGAAAGCAATTTCGCCATGCGATCAAGGGCAACTCATGCCTTCTTCATCTATGCCCAGTTGCGAGTTCCCCAGGAACCGAGGCAGGCAGTGAAACAGGAAGGAGAGGACAGAGAAGGCAGGTGGCATTGCTGGCAGAGGGACCCTCACCAAAACCACTCGCTGCCGAAGCTTGGCACAGAAAACACGCCCCAGTGGATGAAAACGCCAAACTTGGCTTCATCGAACCAGAGTGGAAGCGGCCGGGAATCCAGCGACTCCCAGGTGGGATCGTAGCGACCAGCCCGTCCCCGCGAGGGGAGATGGAGGAAGATGAGTAGCAGTGGCGGCAGCAGCCGCAGGAGGCGGGGAAGCCCCCGCCGGGGAAGGGAGGAACCGCCCGGCCCGGACATGAGAACCAGGGACGAACCTCCGACTGTTTTCCGCCTCCCACCTCCGCCGCCGGGTCACATGACTTCGCGTCACCTGACCACCGGAGCTGCTGCTTCCGCCCGCGCGGTTTTGATTTCTGGCTTTTTGCGGGACGGGGCTGTCTCAGCTCTTGTGTCGTTGTGCAAGCCAGGGCTTTGGTAACAGAGTTTTGTGAGGAGATAGTCGTTTGTCTAAGGCTGCAGACTCGTTAAGGTGCTCTCCTCGACAGGAAAGCGCAGGGATTTATTGACAAGTTCATACCGCCTTTTAGATATGGGAGGGAAAGAAAGATGCCATCTTGTAATACTTCTCTGGTAGTACTTACTACTGTTGTGCCTTCGAGTCAGTGTGGACTGCCTGGACGAGTCCGTGCAGTTCACTTGGCAAGATTTCGGGTTTGCCCTTACCTGCTTCCTAGGCCTGAGAGAGGGACTGGCCCAAGGTCACCCTGCTGGCTTAATGCCTTGGGCGACTAGAACTCACAGTCTCCCGGCCTCTAGCCTGGTTCCTTAACCGCTCCTCCAGACTGGCTCGCTTATTACTTACTATGCCGTTGTATAAGATTGTGATGTAAGCCACCTTTCTCTTTATCAGCCATTTTCATGTGATCCTTCTTGACTGTGCATCAGGGGTTTAATGCCTGCTCTTTTGTTAGTATTAATTTTCTCTAAGATAATAAACTGGTGAATGATTTATAAGTCTAATAAATGCAAGTCCAGTAAAAATACGCAGCTTGCCTAAAATGTATGGGATTTTGAATGGATGTTTGAAAAAGCAGACTGCAGAAAGCTTCATTTCAGGTGCCTTGTTAATCTAGTTTTAATTTCTCCCTCTAATTTATTTATTTATTTAACTTTAAATGACGACCATTGTCTTTAGCATGCACATTGACCTGAACTGTCAAGGGAAAGACAACTGTCTTATAACACAGCAGTGCAAGCAGTAATGAACTTCAGCTGAACCCAGGCAAGACAGAGTGGCTGGGGGGGGGGGGTTCCTCGGTATCTGGGAATTTAACATCTTTAGTTCTGGATGGGGTTGCACTGCCCCAGACAGACCCAGTGTGAAATCTGGGGGTCCTCCTGGACTCACGATTCTGCTGGAAGAGCAGGTGGCAGTCGTGGCCAGGAGGGCCTTTGCTCAACTCCATGTTGTGCGCCAGTTATGCCCCTTCCTGGATCAGGAAGCCCTCCAAACAGTCATTCATGCCCTAGTCATCTCCTGCATAGACTATTGCAATGCGCTCTACATGGGGCTACCCTTGAAGAGTATCCAGAAACTAGCTGGTTCAGAATGCGGCCGTGAGAGCAGTCTTGGGTGCCCTAAGGATGGCACACGTAACACCTTTGCTGCGGGGGCTGCATTGGGTGCCAGTTTGCTTCCAGGTCCAATTCAAGGTGTTAGTTATCACCTTTAAAGCCCTACATGGTTACCTGAGGGGCCATCTCATCCCCATTACATCGACCCATCCCACCCAGTCAGGCAGAGAAGGCATGTTGCAGACCCCATCCATGAGGGATTGTCAATTGGTGGGGCCCAGGAAGAGAGCCTTCTCTGCTGTGGCTCCTGCTCTATGGAACACTCTTCCCCCAGAGGTAAGGCAGGCCCCCACTCTCCTGGCCTTCCAGAAAGGTGTAAAGACCTGGCTCTGCCATCTTGCTTGGGGCTGGGGATGGTGGTAAATCAACTGTGGGGGTGGTTAGTGCCTTAAAGAGGCCCCCACGTATTTATGAATTAAATTAAGGACTTTTAATATCACCATCTTGGATTTTATATTTTTATTTTTATTGAAGAGGTACTGTTTTTATTGTATTTTAATCTGTATTCAGTTTTAGTTTTATTGTAAACTGCCCAGAGTCCCTCTTTTGAGGGAGATGGGCAGTGGCGAAATTTGAAAAATAAATAAATAAATGGGCGCCTGTTGGCATGCTCATGTGTCACCACTGCTACATGAGCTGAATTGGTTGCCAGTCGGCTTCTGAGTACAATGCAAGGTGCTGGTTATTACCCTGTATGGCATAGGGCCTAGATATCTGAGGGACTGCTTGTGTCCAGTCATTTCTCCCTGCCTGATACGTTGCAGCACAGTGGGTGCGCTCCAGATCCCCTCTATGTTGTCATCTTGCGGGACTGAGGAAGTGTGCCTTCTCTGTTGCGGCCCCCACTCTCTGGAACAGCACACACACACACCTGCTGAGATAAGGATGCAGCATCTTTCCTGGGGTTTCAAAAAGGAATTGGTCCCAGGCCTAGGGTTAATGTATTGTTCTATTTGAGGGGGCACTGTTTTGTTTTGTTTGATTTGTGCTGCTTTTAGATTGTTTTAGTTTAGGCTGTTTGTGTGGTTTTGTTTTACCTATTTTTATGAATTTTGGGGGGTTCTGTACACCATCCAGAGTCCATTGGAGTTGGATGTCTATAATGAATTATTATTATTATTATTATTATTATTATTATTATTATTATTATTCATCCTTTGGTCTCTTGAAAGTAGAGGTTATATTGATGTTTAGCACATCTGAGGCCTTAGTCTTTCTGATATCATTCCTATACATTTGATCTATACTATTTACTCCTCTTTGATTATATGTCCCTTCTTCCATGTCTAGTTCATGTCGCAGCTTAGCTCATTAGAACAGCTACATTGGATTCTTTAGATTACCTCCACCATTTTTCCTACAGTTTTGGTAATTATTTCTGAGTGTTTTTAGTATTTCAGTTTTCTAGTTGGTCCAACTTTCTTGAACTCTTTTTTTACCTTCAACTATTGGATCCTAACCCAACTACCGGATCCTAACTAACTTTTTTCTGAGCTTTTTAAAACCAGTATTCTTAAAACCTCAGTTACACACTAAGCCTAATCCAACCCAAGCACATTATGGTTTAGCACAATATGGGAATCTGGTCCATGTGTCTCTTACAGCCAGAGAAGTATAGAACAACAGGTGTCCCTACTGATTGTAGTACAGTACTCAACACATATACAAGAGCCAGTTTGGTGTAGTGGTTAAGGCTCCAGGCTAGAAACCAGTGAGTTCTAGGCCTCCCCTAGGCATGAAAGCCAGCTGGGTGACTTGGGCCAGTCGTGCTCTCTCAGCTGAACCCACCTCACAGGGTGGTGGTTGTGGGAAAATAGGAGGAGGAACAAGTATTAGGTGTGTTTGCTTTCTTGAGTTATATATAAAAAAGGGATAAAAATCTAATCCTACTAATACATGTCTGACTAAGCCCAAGTCTAGCTATCATGAATTTCAAGATCAGTTAGTGCATTCTTAATTATTGGGATTAAATCCAGTATAGAAAAATCATTCCATCTCCTGAGAAACAGCGTATCAGCAAGACAAGTACAGAATACATTAGATGTTCCATTAGGACTTCAGATTTTAATTTCATCTTGTTTTTTTCTTCTTCCATGCATTAATATATAGGTATCAGAGGCTATGAACGTTGCATCTTCCTAATTTCCCTATTGTATTTACTTGAAAATTATAAGGCTTCACTGCCACTCTCTTTGTCATGCGTGTTTTTGTCTTTGCTATTTGTCCCTAAAGTTTTTACCATCCATCCTCAGCAAGATTTTATTATAAACATCTCTTGTTAAAGTTCGCAAGATTATGCTAAATACGTTCTTTCCAGCGCTATGATATACAATCTGTTTCCTGCCCTGAATCCTTATTTGTACTGCATTCTACAGCCCACAAAATGAGAGCTTTCCTGAGAATACAGTCTATAGAATCATCTGCTCATGTTGAGATCCATCCTTCTGTACCACTGTTCTAACATCTGAAAGAAATACTGTTCCTATTGTTTCTTTCTAAATAGTCCTCGGGCATATCATTTGTTTCTACCTGATCAGCAGGAAAGAACAGTATTCAGCTAATTCTATGAGTCTTAGGAGCATCTCCATCACATCTTTACTACACAATCTCCTCATGACATGTCCAGTTTGTAGACTGTTGCTTCTGACCTTCTCAAAAGAGATCTCCCCAGTATGGGTACTTTTCAGATTGGTGGTTAAATTCCTTCCACCCAACTGATACTGAGCATTTTCCTTAATGTTCTTTGGAAAATAAGGTTTCTCAGAAGAGGTTGGCTCTTCTTTTCTTCCCAGGGCTGAGAGGGAGGGAGTGGCCCAAGGTCACCCAGCTGGGTTCCTACCTAAGGTAGAACTAGAACTCACAGTCTCCCAGTTTCTAGTCTAGGGTCATTTAAGACTTAAATCTAACCTATTTTTCCATTTTATAGAATGATACAATAACTATATGATGGAACATCTGCATATAAAAGTGATCTATATTGAAGAATATCTGTGCTGACATAAAATTTCAAGGAACTGTTTCATGTTAATCTCTTGAAAATTCTTTAGCTTTGAATCAACTGACTTTTGCCCACTCACTTGCTCATTCAATTATCTTTGAATGATGAGCCGCTCATGTTTAATGCAGCGTGTATACCTTTTATCAGTAAGTGCCTGTGCATTTGATGGTCTGAATATAGTTTTCTTATACAATACTACAGGCATGACTGGCAGACTCTTATATTTTGAAAGGAAGAGTGCTTCTTAATGGATGGGATTGCCTCCTTAACTTTAGTTTGCGTTGACTCCTGTTTGATTATTGAATATCAAAAGGGGAACCTGACCCAGTGAGTAATGCATCATAATATCAAATGCAATTTTTCGGAAGATAACATGACCTCTGGCTTCTTTTATGGACAACAACAGGTGGTTAATGTTGACTGTTCAACCAATGAATCAATTAATTCAGCCTTTTGATGTCATCTGATTAGCTGATACTTATTTTCTTATTTAGAAAAATTATAATCTGCCATTCAGTTCATCTTAATTCTCCAGACAAGGACATTAATAAGATGTAAGATATAATTTGATGGAAAAGACAATAAAAGATTGTAATAGTTGACTATAGCAGAAGAGAAAATATACAGAATTTTCTATAGGCACAATTGGCAAACTTACATGTTGAAACTCAAAAGACAACAGTGCTATGTTTAGTTATGAGACATTTTATTCCAGTTTATCAGTGCCAAATTACTAATAGAAGATGGGGTATGGAAAAACCTTAAGGGAATTAAAGAGCAAGAATTATCAATACTTTCAGGAAAAATAGTCCAAGGTATTATGTTTGGCATTTTCTTCATTATTTTGTGCTTTTAAGTATTCAGTTTTCCCAGATTAATACAGATATTTATTTAGTCGCCCTATTTATCCTAATATGATGATGTGCTTCATTGATCATTCTTCAGTTCTGCCAACCAAGGGTCCTACAGGTGAGCAAGCTCTGCTTTTTAATGTTGGCAGTTATCCTGCATAGTTTAAAGATACTTCTACATGTTTTTTTCAAACATTTGGAACAGCTTGCCTCTGACTGTGCTGGCCTAGAAACCAGGAGACTGTGAGTTCTAGTCCTGCCTTAGGCATGAAAGCTGGCTGGATGACTTGGGGCTGGTCACTCTCTCTCAGCCCAACCCATCTCACAGAGTTGTTGTTGTGGGGAAAATAGGAGGCAGGTGTATTAGGCATGTTTGTTGTCTTGAGTTGACCAAATATAAGGTAGGATAAAAATCTAATATAATAAGAATAATAATTATTATTATTATTAAAAGGTGGGAAGTTGAATTCATTAATAGCAGTGGATGCAGTATATGTGCAAACTAATATACATGCATTAGCTATACCATCTGATTTAAGGTACACCTCTGAAGCACACAATCTGTTACAACTGTTTTAGGCAGTGCAGGAATGCAGCTCTTGGATTTGAGCATTGCTTCATTACTACTCCCAAACAACCATATAGGATGGCACCACAATAAAGCTTCACATGCTCTGTCTTCCTAATCAACACCAAAAGCTGATGAATCTTTTTTTCTTATTTTATTTGTTAAAATAATGAAATTTATTTATTTCGTATGGCATAGCAGACTGCAGCATTGTTGCATAAAAATCACAGAAACAATATATAAAAGTGTATAAAATATAGGACATTGGGACAATAAATTATTTTAAAAGCATGCAATACAAATGATGAATAAAATTATGAATAAATTAAGTTATGTATGAGCAGTTACTAAAGTATCTAAGCCTATGGCTGGATATCTAGGTCATTTAGCCATTGGACAGCAGTACCCTTGAGATGACGTAGTTCTTTCAGGGAGCCAGGAAACCTTCTGAGGGGACATTCCATCGCGATGTGATGTAAAGTTTGCGGAACATTCCCACAGTCAGAGTTAGGATTATTAACCAGCCCCCATTTATGTTTCCAATATTGGCACCTGCCATGATTAGTTCAAATCTGATTAAGCGCAGTCCAGTTTTTCCTTGGGAGATCAAAGCTGTAAGGGCGTTGTGCTGGATCAGAGACTAAATTAAACAGGTCTGGGTTAGAAGCTGCCCACTCCTGGCGCCATGCTGTCTCAATGTCAAAGTCTTTTCTGACTAATTGCTGTCCAAGTTTCCACGGCGGGTTCCGAGATTTAAGCCTAAATATTTGATGGTGGCAATCCTCGTGTATAGGTAACAATTGATTTGCCTCACATTTCTGCCACTCCCTTTTTAAAGCAAATTGTCTTCTAAGATGTGGGGGTGGTATGTTGGATAGTACCAGTAGCCATTTGGAAGGCGTCGATTTAATGGTTCCTGATATTAGCCTCACAGTGTAGTTAAGCTGGGCATCCACTGCTTTTATATGAGCGCTGTTTAGCCATACAGGGCTACAATACTCAGCCTCCGAATATACCAGAGCAAGAGCTGATGTCCTAAGAACTCTGGCACTTGCTCCCCAGCTGGTGCCAGAAAGCCTGTGTAGAATATTTTTCCTAGTTTTTATTTTATCCGTGGTTTTTCTTAGGTGTTCTCTATAAGTTAAAGACCGATTGAGGGTCACTCCTAAATACTTTGGGTTGTGATTGAACTTAAGCAGCTGATTCCTAAATTCCACTTTTGGTATATAGTTGGCTTGTCTATTGTTCAAATGAAAACAAGCAACCTCAATTTTATTGGGTTTTAGCCTCCAAATTTCAAAAAACGTACCCAATTCCTTTAAGTCATTTTCAAGGGCTTTTTCAGAGGTGTTGAAGTCTTCAGATCATTTAATCAACACAATATCATCAGCGTATATAAACTTTTTTGCAACAGTGCCTGGTAAATCTGATGTATAAACATTAAGGAGTAGTGGGGCCAGCACAGAACCTTGTGGCAAGCCATCATTTAACCTATGCTTCTGGCTGGTTTGACCATCTAAATGTTCTTGGATTTGAGAGCATGTTGTTAAGTAGGGTAGCTGTTTTCTTACAGGGCACAATACGTAAGAATTTTAAGATCATCCCTTCTCTCCACACTGTATCATAGGCCGATGATAGATCGATGAACATGGCAACAGATTTTTTTTCTCTGCTGAAATCCATCTTCTGTGTGGGAGGTTAATAACAGTACCTGATTGCAGCACCTTCTTTTTGATCTAAATCCGGCCTGTTCTATAGGTATGTGTTCCTTGACCAGGGGTTTAATTCTGTTTAAAATGAGTCTCTCCAGCAGTTTGTAAGAGATGCTTAAATGTGCTATAGGTCTGAAATCCTCCACAGATTTCCCCTCTTTACCAGGTTTTAAGATGGCAACAATTTTTGTTCTTTTAAACAGTGTTGGCAATCTCCTTGTTCATTGGATATCATTGTAAAATTGTGTGAGCCAGAGTATAGTGTGTGGCCTACTATGCTTCAGGAACTCAGGATATACTCCATCTAGGCCAGCCGCTTTCCCTGATTTTAACGCTTTCAGTGCTTCAGCGGTTTCTGATGTAAAAAATTCTTTTGAGATGTTACTTTTAAGATGTTAGTCAGAACAGAACAGAATAGAATAGCTTTATTGTCACTCCACTATACACCAGGTGCATAATAAAATGAAATTTCGTTGCAGTTGGCTCACAAACACAGACACTAAAATAAAAATACCATAATTACTATAAAGTATACATTCTTTGCACATTCCACATTCCACTTAAAAACATATTAAGTATTCAGGAGTCTAATAGCCTGGGGGACAAAGCTATTACCCAATCTGGCTGTTCTACATCGGATGCAGCGGAACCTTTTCCCAGAGGGTAACAAAGAAAACAGGCCGTGATGAGGATGGGAGAAGTCAAGATATTTTGAACTCTGGACAGGCAGCGTGTTTATGCTATATCCTGGATGAGATCCCAGTTATCTTCTCTGCTTCCCCCACCACCCTCTGCACAGGCTTCCTATCCGAGGCACTACAGCCTCCAAACCAGATAGAAATACAATTGGTTGATGTACTCTCTATAGTGCCTCTATAGAAAGGAAGGAGGATGGCAGGTGGAAGATGTGCTTTCCTCATCCGGCACAGAAAGTGCAGATGTTGCTGTGCTTGTTTTACCAAAAATACGGTGTTAAGAGACAAGTCAGACTGTTCATTATCTGCACGCCCAGGAACCTGATGCTACTGCCTGACTCCAGAGCTATGTCATTAAGAAAGAGTGGAGGTGGCTGAGCCAGTTCTTCCTAAAATCAATAATTATCTCCTTGGTTTTTTCCACGTTTAGAACCAAGCTGTTTATATTACACCGCTCCACCAAACCCTTCACCTCCTCCCTTTAAGCCCAGTCACTGACATCCTTGATTAAGACCCACCACCGCCGTATCATCCGCACGCTTCACAACAGAACTGGTGGTAAACCTGGCACAACAGTCATGGGTCATCATTGTGAGCAGCAGTGGGCTCAGGCACAGCCCTGTGGGGAGCCGATGCTCAAAGAAATAGAGCTAGAGATATTTCCAACTCACCCCAACTTATTATCCAACTATTCACTGACTAGTTCATTGGCTTTGGCTTTTTTCTCCCTTTTAATTTCACTAATTTTCTCTTTATTTGTTCCTGGTGTTTTCCTTGTGAGATTTAAAATTCTGATTGCTATGTCATTAGGGCCAATGTTGCCGGTATTTCGAGTTTGTTCCATGGAGCTGTCTCCCAGTTTTGTAAGCAAGGACCAAGGCTTTTTGTTGGCATGTTGAAACCTCATTTGCTCCATGACAGCATGCCACTTTTCTCTCCTGGCAAAGTCTAAACACTGAAGGAGTTTGTCAGCATCTTCAGGCTCATGATTTTCCACATATTGATTGTGCATTCTTGGCTCCAGCCTTGAATGTATGTTTTTCTGTAGCCTCTTTGGATGTGCTTTTTCGCTACAGAGAGTAGCAACCCCACAAATCAGTTATAGTTTTCTTTCTTAGGGGGACTCCACTGGATGTTATGATCGAGTTCAGCAGCAAATGCATCCCATTTAGCTTTTTGAAAATTCCATCGAGGCTTAGGGGTCGATCTTACAATTGGATCTGTACTCTGACATTTAACAGCACAGGTCTGTGCTGACTCCGGGGAAAATCTGGGAGTACTCTTTTGTTACAATGTAATGGTCTATTGTGTGCACCCCTGGAGACAAAACATAAATCAGGGTTATAATCCCTGCTCCATCTGGCCGAGTGGAATGTACCCTTGTCCTTCGCATCATGGACCAAAAAGATGTTTACGGTGTCCGCCCACTGCACTATCATTTCACCATCTTCATTAGTCTCATTGTATCCCCATGTTGTATTTTGGCTATTAAAATCGCCCATAATTACTGCGGGGTGCTGTATGTTGGACAACGTGCCCTCATCCCATGGTTGTGCAGGTGGTTTATACAAGTTGGCAATTTCAGTGTTGGAGATTTTTATTCTCGTAACGAATACATTCACTTCAGTGTGGCTTTTCATATCTTGTATTTGGTCTATATTATTTTTTACATAAGTGGCAGTGCCATATGTTGCATGGTAGGTAGCCGCAGCCAGAGAATATCCTGGAAGTTTACATCTGTTTTTAAGTTGGATTTCATCGGTGCAGTGAGTTTCTTGTAGTAAAACTATATCCACTGAGTAAATAAATAAATAATAAATAAATAAGTAAATATGCCTGAGTAAATAATCAGCTTTAGACCTGCTCATACCTTCCACGTTAAGTTGTACAATTTTCAGACCGTCTCCTATGTCTTTTGTCTGCTGATTCTGAAAAGAACCGTTGTTTTTATTTTCAGTGTTCATGCTGCTGCCTGTAGATCGCCAACACCAAAAAGGGAAAAAAACCTAAATATAGTAATTAAAATAAACTAAATGTAATTAAAACAACTAATTAGTAAAAAAATCATGTAATAAGTTTAATTTTTTTTTCATCCTTTCAGTCATGGCTGATTCTCAGAGACTGCCTGGACAAGTCCCTGCAGTTTTCTTGGCAAGGTTTTTCAGAAGTGGCTTGCCATTGCCTTCTTCCTAGGGCTAAGAAAAAGTGACTGGCCCAAGGTCACCCGGCTGGCTTTGTGCCTAAGGCAGGACTAGAACTCCTGGTCTCCCAGTTTCTAGCCTGATGCATTAACTACTACACCAAACTGGCTCTCAAGTTTAAATATCTGTAGAAAATTAATTCAATTGTTAAACTTATCATTACATCTAGATCATATAGCATGTCATTTTCTCATTTTTAGAATATAGAACCTTTTCAAAAATAGATAATTACCTCATTTCCAGGATCCATTCCTTTCTTTCAAATTATATAAAATCACCCTCTTCGTCATACCCTATTCTTGATAGAGCCAATGAGCTTCATTAGATGACAAATACCATGTTTTAGGAATATAATTCAACAACACACTGAGATTTATAATATTTCTTTCCAAAATTACATTAACATATGTACTGACTGAAGCCAAAAAAAAAACTATAACAGAAGAAGACCAAGTCATGTGACTTAAAGAACATAAGGATCTGATGTCCATCCCTTTTTAAATATTCTTTGAGGGCTCCAATAAACATGACATAATATCTTTGATTAATTATTTTCATTTTTTAAATCATAGAAGTAAATTTCACATTTTAAAATTAATATACCCATTGATTTTCTAAAATTAGATATTCTAGTCCTTTCCACAGTTGAAATATATAAATGATACTTATTTTTATTTCACATTAATACCTTATAAAACTGAATTGTTGGTTTCCAGTCAAGTGCCGCATCTCTTAAATAAGCTAAAATTGCAGGTGTCTTGGAGGTGTCTAGAGCATACAAGGCATACTGTTTAGTTAATACATGTTTCATTTGTTTTTTTGCCAACCATATATTGGTGATAAGTCAAACTCAAAATGAAATCTCTCAAAATCTTTAAAACATTAAATATTAAAAATCAACAGATTTAAATTATTATCCCTTGTTTAACCCAAGTATTCCAACAGAACAACTTCCCCACTATTTTCAAGTTTGAGTTATACCAGAGCATCAGTTTCTTATGTGATTCAGGATCAAATGAAACTACTTATCTATAAATAACCAGATATGCCTAACACCTTTCAAAGTAGGAAATGAAGATCCTGATTTAGTATACTTAGACCCTAAAATTTGCCAAGGTTTCAAAGATGTTACACACTTGCCCTCCAAATAAGCCCAGAGAGAAGAGCGATAATAAGTCTCATTCCAATATATATGCCAGATTTTCATCTATAGAAAGATAGATAGATATTATAAAAGCTTAATGATACAGTTGAAAATATGGCATATTAAAACTGCTATCTTCATAAGGTAGTTACAATTGACTGTAGTTAGAGATATTCTAGGGGATCTTGCCTGCCATAGACATTTTTTCATTAACTTACCTTTCTTCATGAAATATTTAATAGGAATTAATATTGGAATCTCTCTTAAGATATAAATTAATTTCCATGTAATATTCATTCTGATAACATTAATCTCACCCAAAAAGACTTAATAGGAGTTTTATCCATTGAGTTATATCTACTGAAATTCTGTCTCTACATTTGGAGATCTTTAATTCAACGAACTATGAAATATTTTGAGATAGATGTAAACCCAGGTATTTTATAGAACCTACATATATTCTAAATCCTAATCCCCTATAATAACCTATAGATACACTAGATCCCAAAGGCAACAAATCAGACTTAATCCAATTAATGGTGTAACCAGAATATAAACCATATTGCTATATCACTTGAACAACCTTTGGTAATGGCATTGCGTAATTATCAAAAATAGCTGTAGTATCATTGGCATATAAAAACAATTTATATCCAGTACTGAGTGCCACTACACATTTAATATCTTGTGACTGTCTAATAGAAGAAACCAGTGGTTCAACAACTAAGCAGCAGATTAAGGGAGACAGAAAACTCTTGTTGAGTGTCATAATGTAATCTAATCGGTTGAAAGATAAATCCATTTGTGGTAACTCTGCCACAGCATGGAGATAATTGTAATCCAGAGAGGAAAAGATAATGGAAACCCAAATCATCTTTAAAATACTTCATGAATGTAATCTGGACCATATCAAAAACTTTTTTCAGCACCCAACAAAAGGAGAATGGTTGATTCTAGTTTATCTGCAGGTATAGCCATAATAATAATCACAAAGTGAATATTGTTAAATTGACAAATCTTTTGTAAACATCACATTTACTCACAGCTAATCTATCATCTTCCTTCATCATTATATTTACATTCCCAGCACCTAGCTTTGTTTGTCCCTTGTTTTTCATCTTACTTGCCTTATAAAATCAGATGGAGACCTGCTTCCTGAAAAAAAAAAAAAAAGAAAGGGTAGAAGAAGGACAAGATAATAGGCACAGTGAATGCCTATTTTCCTGGTGCCATGAAAACGATCGTTAGTACTTGGATAGCAAATCACCGAGAAATCCCAGGGCTGAAGGCTAGTCTAGGAAGTTAAAAGAAAAAAAAATCATCCTGGAAGAAAGCAAGAAAACTACATGGTTGTGTCCCTGAAGTCATCAGGAATTTGAGAGAAACTTTACTTGTATTTATGAATAAGTTTGAATCTAATCCTTCATGTTACAAGATTTAAACAAGATGCCTGGATTGTGAACTCGGACTCGACTGGACTTTACGTCAAGGGAAACTTTTACCTTTATTATTACCCTATATTTTGAAATAAGTCCTTAGCATTACAGTGACAATACAACTGAAAAGAAATATTCCTATCAGCCTTGCAAGTTATACCCACACAAGGGTGGATGAAGTTAAAAAAAATAGATATGACTTGTTTAACAGTCATCTGCAAGAACCTGTGTGGAATCCAGACCATTGGCAATGTAACATTGTCTTATAAGGAGAGAATTCTAGATTCATAAGTGTGTTTTGAGTTCATGAATTTTTATTTGTATTGCTTTCCACTTTAATTGAAAAAACAAATTAGGTTGGAAGACACTGAAAGGCCATCTACTCTAAATCCTTCACAATAAAGCTGGTCTTTAATTAGGCAATCATAATAAGCAAAACCTATACAGTACAAGAGCTGAACCTCTGAGGTTTTTGCAGAACAAGCAAATTATATGCTGCAGAGTAATGTACAATAAATTATGAATAACAATAACAGATTACTAGTTCATAGCTGCTGTTTTATTGCTTGGTATTACATATTTTGATTTTGTATTATTAATATTTTTGTAACTGTTCTCCCAAATTTATAATCAGCCTATTGTTTAGGTGAAAAAAATCATATAGCAAAGATTTAAGATGGGCTAACCATCAGTAACCCCAGCTATTCTAGCCAAATACCCTTAACTAGAATGCCTAAGGTAGTATGCAGTTCTTTATATTATTTACTACTGCAGAAAAGTTAGCTCAAGGGTACTCAAACATGTGGGTATCAAGATGATGTGAGCAGTTCCTAATGAGACCCAACCTCTTCTTTGCCTACTGACAGGTTAAATTTTAAATGTTTGTTTCTAAATGGCATCTTGAAGGAGCAGATCAGCAGTCTTCCTCATTCAATCAACCTAGATTAGTAACTATGTGGATTTACTGTTTATGTATTATATTAATGTTCTTCTATATTTTGTGGGCTTAGCATAATCTAAAAAATTACTCAATCTTAGTGTTTTCTGGGTCTTTTTTTTATAAGAATTTTATTAAGTTTAAAACAAAGTTAAAAACTACAAAAAAGAAAAAAACTAAAAAAAATTGAAGATTACATAATCTGACCTCTGACTTTCAACAACAGAAATATACAGCAATTTCCATAATCAATCCCTTGCTCTATATCAAACCAAGATCACATTATTTCTATAAATCATTCCATTAGCACATTATAAAAATCACTAAATACAATTGCTCCTTCTCCTTCTATTAAAAGGGGAAAAAAGGGGGAAAAAAAAACATGTAAACCTCCAAATCAACTCCCCCCGCAAAACTTTTATTTAATTATTTCCTTCCTACCACTATTCTATATATTTCTGTCCACTATGATAAAAATCAATTTATGAAAAACATGTAAATTGTCTACTTTTATAATTAATAATACTATAACAATCTTAAACCTATTAAACCTAAAACCAAGCAATTATTATTATACCTTATAAATCTTAAAAAATCAAACAAATCTTAAAAGCAATCCAGTAAATCTTAATCCAAATCATTAAAGAAAAATGGAATCATACAAGCCTCAATATCAATCCAGATAAACATTCTTAAATCTTTACCCCACTTCAAAATATACTAAAGCATTCACATACTGTATCTCCATATTACATACAAGGCATTTTTCATACAGAAATCAAACAGTCGAACTGCCCCCCTTAGAAACACAAACTTCTCAGGAAAAAGCCTCCTACAGAACAGAGCGTCTTCTTTCCCACAAAATTCCATCAGAAAAACAACTCCATTTGTAATTTGCAACTCAGACTGTCCCTTTAACCCCTTCAACACCAAAATGTAATCATCGCCTGGATTTCAGCAAAGGCTTCAATCTCACTGTCAGTAGAAACATCTCTATCTTTGTTAAAGTCTTTAGCTTCTTCCACAACATCCTCATCCAGATGACACATTTTAAAACTAATATTTTCCACAATGTCCTGAATATCTTGCAAAATAGCTTGAGAGGAATTGGTAAAGATCTGTTTACACTCACAACGGAACTCTGAGAAAGTCTCCTTGAACTCCTCCATGTTTCAGGCAGTAGATTATGGCACTCCCTAGATACTTGACTGGTGGACATAGGAGTTAATGAGATAATGGAAGATCTCCAAAAGTTGTTGACACAAGAGAAAGTATGCTAAGAAGCAGCTCCCAGGGAAAGTGAACAGAAGGCTGAAGATTTGAAACAGCAGATTCAACGTGTAGGAAAATATTAAATCCTTCAATACAAAAATAATAGCAGGGAGGCAATTATTTATTCTCAGTCCTCCTTAGTATTTAAATGGGAAAACAAGCCAAAGCTTAAAAAGGTTTTTAAAAATTAATCCAGAAATAACGATAGGCACCAAGAGATTTCACTTCCCCTTGCTGTAGAAAGCCTCTCTTGGGGTACATACACTTAAAAAAATTATAAATTAGGCGGTTTAGAAATGGGGTGGCCGGTCTTAGTGTCCCTTTAAAGCTATAGTGTGGTTTGGAAATGGTGACGTCCCAGCCTCCCGGCATCTCTTACCAGATTGACGCTAACGCTGTTCGCGATCCTCTAGCTGCAAGGTGCTATTCTGGAGTACAAGTGGGATGATTCTGAGCTTTTTCTGTCCATGAAAAAGCTCTAGGGCTTCAGGAAAAGCCTGCCTGAGTGCCCCCCCCCCAAAAAAGCCGTATTGTCAGATCTGCCCATGCAGCTTGCAGGCACAGCTGTTCAGACTACCATATTCCCACCAGAAGTCTTCTGGTGTGTTTTCTGGGTCTTGTATATCTTTAATTACGGCTTTATTATTATTTAATAGTCTCATTACATTCATGGGGTTCTAATGGGGTCCTTACATTTGATGTTCCTTTTGTAACTTTCCTGTTTTCCCACCAATGGACAGAAAGGTAGATGTAAATGTTATTAATAAATAAATATTCCTCTATGTTTTCTTACAAAAAATAATCTGTTAAGGAAGGAAATACAAAAAAGTTGTATTATGCCTTTTGATAGCTATTCGTGCTGCTGAGGTGAAAAAAACTTGAATGGACCATGATTTTGAGTTTTAGGACTCCAAAATTAAGGTAGGACAAAGCAAAACAAATTCAGCTAGCATGATATGGCTATCTTGCCCCAACTCTGGGCGATGTTCAGTTGAATGAAAGAATAGCCAAATATGCTTCTTGATTATCAGAAATATGAAAGGTTGCAAACTGAAAACACTTATTTGGGAGTAAGTCACTCTGAGCTCAAAGTGATTTATTTTTTACAGATATAGATATTTTACAGATATGCATGACGTTGCACATGCTGCACAAGAGTTTAGGGAGAAACAATCCCAGTTTGGGGAGAAAATATATTGGAGTCTCTGTACTGCAAGAGAACCATTTGGATAACTAGATAGGTAGGTAGGTAGATAATGTCAGTGTCAGTTGTTAGCAGCAACATGGATAGATTTTCTCAATGATGAATTTATGTTTGCACTGAGAGGGAAAAATTGTTTTAGCCCTCCTTGTAATGGTTGTGGCCTGATTGTTACAGTATGTTACATATACAAATTCAGAGGGAAAACAGTAACCAGAAATCAATAGCTCAAAAGGATATTTTCAAAATTTATTTATAGTTAAATACATAAGGTGGTTGAAGGGAAATATCCCTGTGATACATTGTAGGCCAAACTTTTCTTCATCCAATACCATGTCTCATCTATCTACTATAAGGAGAAAGTGATCCATGTAACCACCTAAAAACAGATACATTCAGAAATGGTTGTTGCCTAATTTCTCAATAAATTGGATGTGTGTGGTTGACTTTGGCATACTTGGTTGATGATAGAAGGAAATACACTGTTTGGCAGAATATAGTTTCTAAGAATGTCCTTTTATCTTGCTTTAGCACTTGAGATATTCAAGCATGGCTAAGAAACGTAACTTATATTCAAATATGCAATTATGCCAGAATAATTTATTTGTAGCCATTAATAATCTTATAAAAGACTGGAAATTTCAGGACTCCACGATCTCAAATTAAACAAAGCAAAATGCCAGTTCTGTGCATAATCTATGACATATTTAGGCTCAAAACCTATGCATTCTTTCCTAGAAGTGACTGCCCTGGATACTCTGGGGTTTACTTCTGTGTTATGATTGTACTGTTAATTGTAAAAGTAATCGCAGAGGAAATTTCCCAGATGAAACAACTAAACGAATTACAACCCATCTCAGAAATCTTCTCCAGAGACATTGAATAAGCAGAAAAGACTGGTTAGGTTCCTTTTGCATCCAATTATTGTGACACACACATAAATGTATATACATGGACTGAAAAATAAATGCTAAGCCTGATCCTGCATAAGAGGTGATTTATTTCCTTATGGTTTTCCTTAACAAGGCAAGTATCCGTTGTGGGGAGACAGCAATTCCTGTTGGGAAAACAACAGGAGAAGGAGAGGTAAGACACATCTACAGGTGTTCAAACTTCCAACAATTCTCTGTTCTTTGATTTCTTTGAAAAGATTTTTTTTTAAGAAATACTTAATGAGATATGAGATTACTCAAAGATCTCCCTTTCCTTTTGGTGATGACCTAGATGCCCAATATTTATAAACCTACAGATATAGGTAAACTATATTTCAGTATCATAGTATATGAGTAAAGAGTTCTAATATTCTTTGTTATCAAAATGTTTGATGGAACATATTTCAACAGCACAATACAGAAGTTTCCATATAGAATATTTTGCCAGTGAAGACAAGAAAATAAATGAAGGATAAAAATGTTTTATACTGTAACTGCTGATTCGGGAAATGGATGTTAAAGCACTTTCCATGCAATTTTAATGAAACCATTGATTTTATATTCACGACCCAGAGATTGTTGTGTCAGATACATTAGCAGTACATAAGAGAGACATTATAATATCATATGTCAATACTAGAGAGTTTACTTATACATTCAGAGTCACTAGCAAAACTAACACATTGTTGAATCAGCCATCTTCTGATTCTCCTGCAGAAGATACTGCACATCTTTGTACTAAAGTTTATGACTTGATATGGCCAGGGCAGTAGTGTGATTTGTATCACACAATCAATGCAGTGTTTTTCATTATGAAACTTCTATTATTAATATATATTTAAATATAGAAAGAACGTGTGTTTCTATTTCAATACAGTATTCCTTTTATTATTTTTATGGCTACTTAATATGTAAGAGTTTTATTCTTGACAGCTACCTTGAATTGCTAGAATACATTTGTTGCTGGCACAATTTTTCAGACTAGTGCAGCTTTGCTTTCAAATAGCAAGGGTTCAGGTCTCTAAGATTCTGAGAATGCTGAGCACACTGCTGTGACACCCCTGGGTCCTCCTCACTGTGTTGTTTGTCTATGTCACCTTTTTCTCCATTGTTTCTTATGCACTAAAGTCAATGACCCAGTAAAGGGAGATATGTGGGAAATCCAAAACACTGATATAACTCTTGGGTTGTATTTTGAATGCTTGGTTTTACTTCCCTGAAAGTCAACTATTGTTTTATTCGATCTTTTCACATCCTGAACTATACTTGGATGGTGCCTCCTCCATGTGTGGGATTAAGGCAATTGCCTCCCAGAAGATTCTGGCCATCCTGCTTGGATGACAAACAGGTCAAATTCTCCAGCTCTATAAATATATGTTTGTCAAGGGACATATTTCCAAAGAATTAGGCAAAAGAGCCTCAATTAAGTACATTGCAAAGATACATTATAGTTGTATTTGGCAAAATAACTGAATCTGAGTATGTAATGACATCCATTTTCCTTCTACATGAACTACCAACAGATGAGTGCACTATCAAGCATGCTGAAGACAGTCTCTACTGGGGATATTGCACATACACATACACAACACACACACAACTCACTTATTAGCAGTTTTTCTCTGTACTCTTCAACCCCAGAAGAGTGACACAATGCATCACACTCAACCCAAAACACCACAAGACACCAGATAAAACAGACTGTAAGATAAAAATGAGAAGAATGGATATTAAAATAGAATGAAGCTGAGGTCAAACAGAGAAAACCAATATTTAAAAGGCTTGGGCAAATAAATATTGACCTAAAGCAAAAAGGCCATAGAAGAGACACAGCATTCTGCTTCCCAAAAGGAATTATCCTGGAAACCCCTGCCACATTTCTGACTTCAGGTGGACCCACAAAAGAAGGGCTTCAAAAAGCACATAAGCAATTAAATTGCTGCTTGTATCTCATGTATGTGTGGCAAAATTCAAAGGCACCTAATATCATGCAAGGTACTTCTGTGTATGAAAGCCAGTTTGGTGTAGTGGTTGAGGCACCAGGCTGAAAACTGGCAGATGGTGAGTTCTAGTCCTGCCTTAGGCACAAAGCCAGCTGGGGGACCTTGGGCCAGTCCCCCTCTCTCAGCCCTAGAAAGAAGGCAATGGCAAACCACTTCTGAAACCTTGCCAAGTCCAGGCAGTCACCAGGAATCAAGACCGTCTCAAAGGCACACGCGGGCACTCACATGCACAAAAGTCCCATGTAGTGTTGTATGCCGCCCAGAGTCACTGTTTGTCAGACGGACAGTCATATAAAATAATTGAATAAACAAAGGTGTTCATAATAAGTAAGTAAGTAAGTAAGTGTATGAATTGCTCATTGCTACTTTCTTGGAAGCAATTTCCCTGAAGGCATATCATCACATTCAAAATTCATGCCTCGACTAAAACATCCCTGGAAACATGTTCCAAGGGCAAATGATATATGGGTCATCAAAAGGCCAACCACGTCTCTGTCAAATGGATGCAGCCCCATCTCGGTGGGTGAGTGACAAGAATGTAACCATTTAATTCCCTGCAGTTTCTTTGCTAAATTGGAATAGCTGGGACTTTCTCTCGGTTCCCCTGCCTGGGGCTCTGGCTTTCGGCCCCGGGTCCTACTTTGGGGGTATCCTACTTTGGGGGTACCTGCTCCCGGTGGCCCCGAGGCATGCCACCCGCTTGGGAATCTCTGGGCAGCGGCACCGGCAATGGAGGAGCCGCTGCTCGACTGCCGGAGAGGAGAACTGAGCGACTGGGGGCGGTCCCTTCCTGTCAAAACTTTCCTCGCACGGGTGACTTCTGACCGCGCTTCGCGGGCGGGCTGCTGCTCAAGCGACGGGAAGAAGGCGCCAAGTTCGCTCAGACTGCTCCCGACGCGAGAGGAGGGGAGCTGCAGGAACAACAGGCTTGGTTCGTCCTGCAGCCCGCTTCCCAAGACAGGATGGAGGAGAAAGAGGGGAGCCCTCAAGCCGAGGCGACTGCGCCTTCGTCCTGCAGGTTGCTGCTTCCCACCGAGGCCGCACCCAGAGGCCGCACCCAGAGCGACATCTCCGCTTTCTGTACGCTCAGGAAGAGCCCCCTGCTCCGAGCCCCGCTCTCAAGTTCAGGTAGGGGTGAGGCGGGGGACCAACGCCTGCCCGGCATTCACCGGATGCTGCTTTTATGCGGGGGACCAGAGGTGGGCTGCGGAAATCCTGGCCATTCATTGCGAGAGGGCAGAAAGGGAGTTTTCTGGCGTCCCGAATTTGCATATCCCACCTTTAACTTTCACATAAGCCCCTTTCTTGGCAGGCAGGGTTTTTGGGCTGTTCCTAGCCACTTGGCAGACAGAAATTCAGCTGGTGAAGGTTCTCCCAGCCCTGCCCTTACCTCCGGGAAAAGGGCATCTGCTGAATGTGTTAATTGTTCACTGATTTTAGTTTCTGGATTAAATCTTTTGCTAGCTATGGCTGAAGTTTATGGATGGCTTTTTATTCCTCATTTATTAGTGGCTCCTGTGGGGTCTTTAGAGAATTCATCTTGGCAGGTGTCTTAGGGAGCTTTTTACATGGAAAGAAGACATTCAAGAATCAGTATTTCATGTACTGTGCAGTGACAGGAAAGAGCTCTACCTGTTGAACCATTTGCAAGTTGTACAGCTATTGAGCTTAGTGGTTAACAGGTTAGATTAAAAGTAGCAAAACTAACTGGTGCACTCAGAATTCCTTAATACAAACTAGTCTCGTAAAGCAACTAATTATATTCTTTGTAAGAACTGGAACATCTATAGCATATCAGTTGCTGAAATGATGTAATTACATGGGTGAGTGTGAAGTGAAGAAATACATAATTAATATTCAGACCTGAATGGAGAACGGAGATGTGATCTTTTTTTTATTTTGCTTTGATTTAAATCTCAGGCATCTGCTAAATTAATGGATTCTTTAGAACGCTATGAACATGTCAAGCTGTTAAAAAGTCTGACATGCCCAAGTTCTATTTAATTCCTTTAATAATACTGGCCTGCTTATAGTGGTGCTGGAGTGACTTTTTAGATTAAAATATATCTTGTACCTGAAGAGAGCTAGAGATGATTATTGCTTTATCTAATATTTTTAACATGCTGAGAAAACGTAGGAACTAATTCCAAGCTTCTATACTGTGAACAATAGTTTAACTTTGGTGGTGGGGAGGACAGAAGGCCTACACTAAGTGGGGTTGGGTTGTTGGACATTCTTACCTTTTATTTTTAAAAGCTGAAAATGCAGTGTCTGTTTCCAGAAATATGTGGCTGTATCCCACATCTGTGTCTGACCACGTCCACTTCTTTTTCTTTTGGCTTGAGGACCAGCACAATTTTTTAAAAACAACAAAATCTTTGTACAGGGTTATGGCTTCCCTTTGCCCATCTTAGCTTTTAAAAACAATTACTGCAATATACATTAAATAAATAATAATGCTTAATTCTTTTCCACATATCTCAGGTACACGAGGGCGGCCATATCTGGGATGCAAAAATGGGGACAACCACTAGATGGGAGACATGTGTTAGTGTTTTCTCTGTCTCTTGCTGCCATCTAATGATCAACCCAAGTTTTGCAGCTCAGGCCTAACAGCCCTATCACACACTGAAGAGATCAAATCAGGGGCTTGATCATTTATTTTCATTATAGGATAGAACTTTTATTTGTTATGTGCTTATATTGAAGCACAGTATAAGAGCTAATTTTCCCCCACAGCAACAACCCTGTAAGGTAGGTAGGGGTGAGACAGAGTGACAGGCCTAATATCATCCAGCGAGCTTCCAAGGCTGAGCTTCTTGTATGCTTGGTTGTATAAAAATTACATCTTTGCAATTACATCTCCTCCTAATTGCTCTCCTAAAACATGTGCATACAGACCTACACTTCGGAGAAAGAAACTGCTAGCTGAAGAGAAGGAGTAGAGAAGCACTTTCATACAATTTCCTTAGTCTTTTTTTCTGTTTTTTAAGCATCCTATTCCATTTAGGTTTCAATTCAAATTGCAGCAATAGTTAAGAAAGAGCCCTTACTGCCTCCAGAAAGGTTAGCTTGGTAATTTTCCAAGGCCTGCATTTGGGGCAAGGGCTTTCTGCACTGCTGATGTCTGGTATTCTCAGAAGGAGAGTGACTTTTTATAGAAGATAATGGGAAAGCTTCTTTTGTCTTTATACCTATTTATATCTGAAACAGAAAGACTAGGGTGGAGGGGGGTTTAAAAGAAGGAATTGGCAGCAGCACATGTCAGCTAAGCCCTAGTTGCTTTGCCCCAGTGAGGTAGTGTTTGGGTAGTGCAGGAAAAAAATTAGGGAAGAAGAAAGGAAAGGAGAGCTGATTGTGGTTGGCACTGTCCTGGACTGGAAAAGGAAGGACACCAAGTCAATAAGGACAGTCTGGTAAGTGTAATCATACAGTAATTTTAAAAAAAGATACTTTAAAGCTGATGTATTACGTAACAATACATGAGCATGCAGATCATAAATGATTCTTAACAAGATGAAATTTCTACTTAGTAAACCATGTTTTTAAAGAAGGAATTAAAGGAAGAAACACTATCAGGAAATCATAAAAATCAGTTTTAGCAAAGCTTCTTTAAATCACATGAAAAAGGAGACAGAGACAGTTCTGCTAAAAGAGTGGAGGATTTATTTCTTATACGGTGTTTTGCTTTATTTAATTCAATTTAGGCACCGCCCAACTCCAAACCGATTTTGGTTTGCACAACACATAAGACACAATGTGGTTTATTTGCTTTTTACTTAGTGTGATACGTGCAAACCCACACATTACAGTTGAATGCAATATTCCAAACAGTTCACAGTGTTAAACGGTGTTCAACGAAGCATGGTTAAAAGTCTGGCTTATAATTATGTGTGAATGCAGCAACTGAAGCTGTTAGTAAATGACCAGTCCCAATTCAATAATGTCTACCTCTTTTATGGGGAAGTAGAATTGTGAGTTTAAAATAGAGACAAAACACTGAGAGGGAGTGCCCCACCACAATTATAGTTCACTTTCAATTCATTGCACTTTAGTAGCAATACACTTCTCTAATTGGAAACACTCTTGAGGATCAAAATATATAATGACAAAGTTAACAGTAGTTCCCCCCACCCTCCAAAAAATAGGCATGCTGTATTCTAATGATGAGCCAGCATCCTATGGTACAGTATTCTTTACGCTTTTGTATCTGGAAATGCTGTGCAAGAGAAATGTGATCTGCCTTCCAGGATGACATCAAAATATTGGGGGAATCTATTGACCGTAATCTTCACTAGTACATGTAGAACTAAGAAACACATCAAATGCTGCAAGAAACTGTTAATGATAAAATTCTGGTTAGAGATACAATATGCCTTAAAAGCCATTCTGGCAATGATTCACAGAATCCATCTGTCTATCATTCTGTATAATCTATGCATCCCTAAACAGATAATTGTTATTTCCAGCATACAAAATGATGACCTGCCATCTGTCTCTAGAGCTCTGCTAAGCTGTAGACCTCATTAAGTAGACTAGCCAATTAAATGGTTGGCTTTATATTGATATTGTCTAGATGGTTTTCTGTACAAAAAGACAGTGATAATCCTATGCAAGCTCTACTAGGAATAAATTCCATTAAGTAGAAGAAGTAAATATACAGGACTGGGATGGAATTATGACTGGAAATCAGGATCTGAAAGTCCTATTGGCAAACCCAAATTTGAAAAATCCAGAATAAAAGTGAGACCTTGAGGAAAACATTCCATCAAGTTGCTATGCCATTTATTTGGATATTCATCCAACCTATACTAAAAATAGGTCAGAAGTCCACATGTAAATTTGGATTTATAAGGATCCATATTCAGACTGAATTTGTTCCTGGTATGTAGGATAATATATCATGTGGAAATAGAAAACTACGAAGATTTTATTTTTACCCCGAATATTAATCTTTTCTATAATCAAGGGTTTTCATTTATTTAAAAAACAAAATGTCATTCTCCATCTATACTCACATAAATATTTCAATCTTATTTCAACGTAAGGGGATTAAAAAATGTGAAAGTGTCTAAAGAAAGACATTTGTCTATTTTTCATAACTGACAAGCCTTTTTCCAATTTGTCTGTCACAACTGAAATATAAAGTTTACTTTTGTGACACATGAGATTTTATATATGAGATGGGATTTTGGTATGCAGGGGTGAGAGCTTTAAGGTTTCTATTGATGCCAAAACATAGTTTGGCATCAATAGTTTGGCATCATAACATGGGGATGTTATGATGGAAGTCGGAGGGTGAGTCATCATAGAGGAAGACGCCCCAGGTGTTTATTACCTGTGGCGTGTTCCGACCCTCTGGGCTTAAACCTAGGCCCTAGACAGCAGACTCATAGGGACCGTGGCCTCCAGCTGCTGCTTCTTAAAGCCAGGTCAGTGAACAACAAGGCCCCGCTCATATGTGACTTGATCACAGAGGAGGGGGCAGACCTGGCGTGTATTACCAAAACCTGGCTGGGCCCGGAAGGGGGAGTGGCTTTGTTGGAGATGTGCCTGGTTGGGTTTCGGGTGCGGCGCCAGCCGAGATGCCGGGGCAGGGGAGGAAGGGTGGCAGTTGTCATCAGAGAGTCTCTAGTGGCCTTCAGGGGCACTGCTCCACAAGTAGCTGGTTGTGAGATCCTATTTTTCAAGTTGGGTGCCCGAGAGCAGTTGGGAGTGTTGCTGCTGTACCAGCCTCCCTGCTGCGTAGCAACCTCTCTGCCTGAGCTGCTGGAGGCGGTCTCAGGGTTGGCAGTGGAGTTCCCCAGGCTTATGGTTCTGGGGGACTTCAATTTGCTGTCCCTGGGGCGGGCCTCAGAGGCAACTCGGGAGTTCATGGCCACCATGGCGGCCATGGGCTTGACTCAGATTATTCGGGACCTGACTCGAGGCAGTGGCCTCACACCAGACTTAGTTTTCTTGTCAGAGCAGTGGCAATGTGATCTGAGGGGAGAGTTACAACTTGTCATGGTCAGATCACGCCCTGGTGGGCCTGAGATTCTCATATGCCACCCCCCTCTACAGGGAGGCAGGACCTACTCTATCAGTCTGCCCCCAGCGACTGATGGACCCAATGCAGTTTCAGAGGGAGCTGGAGGTTATACCCAAGGATCTGCTGCATGGTCCAGCAGAGGCCCTGGCTGCTGCCTGGAATAGGGAGACGGCCGGGGCCTTGGATAGGATCACGCCTGTGCGGCCTCTCTTATCCTATCAAACCCAACACTCCCTGTGGTTCACTGAGGAGCTGAGGGTTCTGAAGAGGATTAAGAGATGCCTAGAGTGCCGCTGGAGAAAGACAAAGACCGAACCCGACCGGACGCAAACTAGATCTGCGATTAAGGCCTACCTTGTGGTGGTAAGAGCAGCAAAACGCCAGTATTTCTCCGCTCTTATTGCATCCGCAGAATGCCACCCAGCGGTCCTGTTTAGGGTCACCCGATCCCTGTTGGGGAAAGGGGATCCGGAAAATCATCTACCGGGCCGTGCTGAGGAATTTTCGGGGCATCTGCAGGATAAAATCACTCGGATTCACTCTAAGTTGGGCACCAAGCGTGGGACGGAGTCTGGGGAGATGCCTGGGGAGTGCGCCAGTTACGCCCCTTCCTGAAGCAAGAGGCCTTCCGAACGGTCACTCATGCCCTGGTCATCTCCCATATAGACTACTGTAATGCGCTTTACATGGGGCTACTCTTGAAGAGTATCCGGAAGCTACAGCTGGTCCAAAATGCAGCTGCGCGGGCCATCTTGGGTGATCCAAGATCAGCACATATTACTCCGTTGCTGAGCGAGCTGCACTGGGTGCCAGTTTGCTTCCAGGTCCAATTCAGGGTGTTGGTTATCACCTTTAAAGCCCTACATGGCATGGGTCCAGGTTACCTAAGGGACCATCCCATCCCCGTTACATCAACCTGTCCCACCTGCCCCTGCAGAGAGGGCATGCTGCAGACCCTGTCTGCACGAGAATTCCATCTGGTGGGGTCCAGGAGGTGGGCCTTCTCTGCAGCAGGTCCCGCCCTTTGGAACACCCTTCCCCCGGAAGTGAGGCTAGCCTCCTCTCCTTTGGACTTCAGGAAACAATTGAAGACCTGGTTTTGTCACCATGCCTGGAGTGGGGAGAGGAAGAGCCACGCTTGGGGTTGGTTGGCTCCCTAGTCCTGCCGAGGCTGGTCTTGCTCCCTTCTGGATGGTATTAGATCTGCCATTACTTGGATCTCATTACATTTTATATTTATTTATTAATTAATGATATTATTACGATTTTATCAAATTTTATCGAATTTTAAACTGTTTTATTGTGAACCGCCCAGAGTCCCCCGTATGAGGGAGATGGGCGGTGATAAAAATATGATAGATAGATAAATAAATAAATAAATAAATAAATAAATAAAATAGTGCTTGAATCTTATACATAACCTTATAATCCACTGTAAAGTTTCCATACTGGAAACTTGTAACAGTTTCTGATACTCCAGCTGACATTTATGGACAGATGAAATCAACATGTGCAAAGAGATTTTAATAAAATATTAAATAGTAATATTTTGTTGGTGAAAAAGTTTTGAAACATCTATGACTGGATATTATATCCAAAAAACATCTGGAGTCATAAAGCCCTTGTAGAAAAGCTTATTTAATTTTGCCATCTATCAGCTTCTACCTTTATTTTAAGCTCTGCAACTCGTTTTGTTGACAGTAGTCCTAGGGGGCACAGCCCATTTCTATGTTTCTCAAGTAATGTAATATCATTTGTCTGCGGTTCAGAACTGTCCTATTACTAGAATTTGAACCAAAAAATTTCTTTGGATTATAGTGGACAAAATATACAACAGAGGCAGCATAAACAAGTGAAAAAGGCCAAAATGCATTTGAAAATAATTACTTTAAAATGTGTAGTGCTCTCTTCAAACTTGAAGTTGTTTTGCTGTTATTAGATTATATATCCCATCAAATTCTAGTCAACATGGCATATCTACAGTATAAGAAACCAAGTTGGGGAAAACTAATTCAGTACCCTGTAATTGGACAAGTACGTTAATGATAGATCAATTATATCTAGTTACGGTATTGTATTTCATCATTATGTTATTGGCATCATATAGACTCAAAAGTATTGTTAACATTTTAGAAGATGTTTAACATTTAAAAAATCCATTTTTTGATGGTAGCATATATTCTTTAAATGCATTTTCCCCTCTTTCTGGACATGTCATAAAGCTTCTAGTTCAACCATATGATACATTTCTGCTTGAAATTGTATCTTAACTAGAGACCAACTTCAAGTGGGAGGGAGAGAAAGGTGCCACTGAACTTTTTATTGACTTTATATGTAAATTCTGGGTATATTTGCAATTTCCTGTTTGTTTCTGAAATCAAGAAATGACTGAGCTCAGGAAGTACTGCTTTCAAAATCAAGGGTTTATTCTTTTATGTTTAATGTCTAATTTGTATATTTTATTGTAGACATTGTAGGAAGAGAGTTGTGTTATGGCTGCCAAAAGTTAGAAGGAGTCTAGTAACACCTTTTCAGACTAACAAAATTTATTAAAAGCCATAAGCTTTCCTGAAGTGTAGCTCATATCATCAGATGCATGGTGTGGTTAAACTAATGTAGAGTTTACACTGGGATGGGTGGGGGGTGGGGGGTGGAGAAGGGGTGGTTATGAAGATTCAGTTACACATGAGACAGATTAAAAGTGTCTTATCAAGTAGCAATTTTTTTTCCAATCATTTTATTGAGGATTATATAAAACAAGTAAAACTAATATAACAACATAATACAGAAATACATTAAAATTTTTATTTATTCATTTATTTTAAAAAGTGCAAAGAAAAACCAAACCAAAAGAACAAAAAAAAAAAGCAAGAAGGAAGAAAAAATTAGAAGAAACTTCCTCACAATAACTATCACCATCCAATCCCAGTCAAACCAATTTTGTATTTTCTCTTCTTGTCCCAGAGATCTTCCCACAAAGGTCCCACAAATAAAGTTCTAACATCTGCTTTCTGATCCTTTCTTTGTCTCTTCTCTTGAAATTCTTGTCATCTTCATCAAAGTCCTTTTCTAATTCCAGTATAGTAACTCCAGTAAATCCCTTATATTCCAATAAAAGAAAATAATCCACATCGATCTTTTGACTTATTATTTATATATCTTTTAAAATTTTTAAGTCATCATCCAATTTCATTTGTAAATCCAATATTTCCATCTCTTTCTTGTGAGTTGTAATTTTTAATTCCATCTTAAAGTCCATTTCAGATTTATTCAGTGGGGCTGGTTCCTCTTCAATAACACCTTTTGATTCCTTTAAAGAGTTAAATAGCTCATAAATCTCTTGGACCCAAACATCAAACATAGCCATCTGGTGTCCAACCTTCAAAGACTTCTTATTAGCTCAAATGTAAACAAAATTATTTTTCCCATGAGAGAGGATCCTTTTAATTAACTTCAAAGTCTTTCTTTAATTCAATTTCATCTGAATCCTTAATCCCTTTAAAAACTTTCCACAATCAGCACTATAATCACCTATTTATTTATTTATTTATTTGTTTGTTTGTTTGTCTGTCTGTCTGTCTGTCTGTCAAATTTGTCACTGCCCATCTCCTCCCACCAGAGGGATTCTGGGCGATTTACAACAAAGGTAGTCAATTAAAACAGTAAACATAGAATACAAATACAATATATAAAAATATAAATACCATTAATAAATAGATATAAAAATAAGAATAAGAGTAAAATCCAAGGGGCAAGATCTAATTCAGTCCATGTGTGTGAGGAGCGGTTTGCTGTATATTTGAAAAAAGAAAATTCTTACAAAACTTTAAACATGTAACTTCCTTTCTAAATGGATCGAAGAGAGATTCACCCAGCAAATACCAGATTTGTGGTTCTGAAGGTTTTTCAGTCTTTAATAAACAATAAGAAAAAAAGAAAAAAGAAAGTCCAAAGTGATTAAAAAGATGAGGTTTGGTTGCACTTCAAATTCATAAAAGGCTACATTACTGAGCATGATGGAATCCCACGACTCCCAGCTGATTGCAAGAGACCACAAAAACGACAGTTTCTGCTGTCTACTCACAAAAAAACAGCTGTCCATATGGGTAATCTCAAGATGATTCCTTGGTCCAGAGAGAGTTTTCAGTAGTCCGGATCCAGCATCCAACTGCCTTTTCAGTAGTAATGTCTCCTGCAATTCGCAGAGCGTCAGTTCGCCATTCCTCACCAGAAGTGACTCCCTCAAGTAGCAATTGTAACGAGTTGAAATATATTGTGTGTGTAAACATCTTCTGAGATGGCCTGAAACCTTTTAATGTATGTGAGTTGAGCAGTTTCTCACTCTACAGTGCTGGTGTAGTTTTGTTCTTCCAAAACAGCTACCTTGAGACTTAAGAACAGTGTCCTGGAAGGTTCAAATGCTCTAATAATACTTTGTCTTTGTTTTGAGTCCTGATATTAAACTTGTGTCCATTAATTCTTCTGTGCAAAGTTTGTCCCCTTTGTCCCATGTAGAATCTAGAGGGACATTACTGGCAGATGATGGCATATATTACATTGAAGGAACAGTACGTGAAGGTGTCTCTGATCTTGTGTGTGGAGTTGTTGGGGTCTGTGATAGTGCTGTTGGTATAAATATGGGATGTAGGTGGACATCTGGGCTTATTGTGGGGTGAGGTTCACCGGTTAGCATCATTGTTCCATGGTTTATTGTTGCTTGTAAGAATCTGATGTTTCATTACATTTTTCAGTAATACTTTTAATGATAGTTATATTTCAGATAAAGAGATTTTATAGTGGCTGCTGGTGCCAAATCTTTGAAGAGAAGGTAATAGAATAAGGATCTAACTTACATATTAAAAATACTTTAATGTAGCCATGAAGAAAGGTTGCTGTGCAGAATTAGCTCACTAGATGGGGTATTTGCCATACTGATAGGTAAACTGTTTTTACTGTAATACCAAATGCCTGCTTAAATGTTTAATTTCTCAAAGAGGGCTTTTTAACTAAAATGTATATTCCTAAAGAGGGGATATAATGTTGGACATTTGTATATCCAGATATAAACTACAAAATGAGTTGGAGCTTTTAACTTTTAAGATTAATGTATTAAACCTTTTAACAAGCCTTTTGCAGATTTTAATAGTAGTGTGTCTTTTGAGTAAGCATCCAGAGATTCAGAGCTTACTTTCAGAAAAAGTATGGTGCATTTTGATATGAGGTATATGTCTAAAAGATTCATAAATTTAGTTTAGCATCCAAAGCCAACCTTTATTTATATTACATGTCCTTCTGAATTGTCCAAAATAGGTAGAATTAAAAAATGGCATGTTTGAGTGGGTGTTACTTGAATTCTGTAGCCTCAGTTATGTGAATTGACATGTATTATAGCCATTTGGATTAATTCACAAGCTGTTTTGTGTATTTGGTATATCTGTGGGCAGTGACTGACCAAGGAACCAGACACATGCACACTCAGGCTGTAGTCCCATCTTGCTCTACAATGATTTTCTATAATCCCCCAGGAAGAGGGATCCAGGAGACTGGCAGTACTAAGGATACATCACAGCCAAGGAATCTGGACCCAGATCACCATGTTAATAGGTCTGTTTTGAATAAAGGTCACCTGCAAGCTCATTTTATTTGATATCCAGGTCAGAACGTAAGCTCCTAAAATAATTTTATCTGAAAGTTAAGTCTAACTTTTCACTTTTATTCAAAATAACCTAAAGTGTCTCATTACTTGAGATATTCAGACTAAGGATATGCCACGGTGACATAGAAGTGCATAAAAAACTAAGAACATGGATTAACTGTACAATTAATTGTCCTATGAATCTCTTATAAAATATTCACAAAGCAGTTGTGGGTGTTGTGAAGATACGTTTGAAAATACTGTGCTAGAAGCTAGTTTGCAATTATTTGCAAGAGTTAGAGGGCAAAGCTACAATTTATTTTACATATTCTTGAATAAATTCCAGAGAAGCATGCCTTTTGGGTACGTTATTTAGGCCACTGCTTTCCCAGTTCCTAAGTTATCTTCCCAAAGCCAATTCTTTCTTCAGTAGATGGAAGTAAGCCCATGGGAACCTGCCATTCAGTCATAGGGTCATTAGGAAGGTGGATTCAGGCACTAGGTAATTTTCTGGTTTGCTGGCATCAGAGGTGGAACTTCTTGTTCAAATGAGTGAAAGAACAGTAGGTCTGCTCAAAGGCATGGCCTGTCAGTTATCTTGTACATTCTATAAAATGAAAAATTGCACTCAAAGAGAAGCAGCTGAAGTGGCAAGCAGGGCCTGCCTATCAGCATCTGTGCAGAAGACCCAGATCCTTCTCCAGCTATCCTCACTGTAATGAACTCTGACCATATTCTAAAATCCAAGATTTTATTCAAGCATGTGAGAATAACTACTTTAACAAAGGTGATTTTATTGGTTTTATTCAGGATTTGGTTTGTATGATTGTTGCTTCCCCTCCTTTTTTTTCTGGCATTCCCCTTTTCCTAATAACTTTTTTTATATATTTAGATATGTAGCTTCAGTGGTTTAAAAGAATTTTTCACTTAAAACTTGCCTGCTAGCAAGATTGCATGGTTACATAGCTACCCTGGGATGTCTGCAGGATGTGGTAAAAAAAGTGAAGATGGTGGCCATGACAGTGCAATCACAGCTCCACTGTTTTTTTTAATGTGTGTGGTCACCATCTTTTTTACCACACCCTGTGGACACCTTACAGCTCCACCTTATATCTCAGGACTGACAAAAGGTTTGTTAACTTCATTTCTTTGGTAAGCTTGGCCATTATTCCATGCCTGTGATACCAATATATATCCTACCAGCCAGATCTAAGCACTTGTTCCTTTGAAAGGTGTCTATCAAAGCTCCAACTGAACAAGTATTTGGCAAGAATCTTTGTTGCCAAAAATTCCTCTCTCGCTTTTTAAAATGGCCAAATTATTGCATTATTATTATTATTATTATTGGAAGTGAAACCATTAATTTAAGATATTTTTTCTGAGAAGAAAAACTGATCATGAAACAATTGTAAAAAAGTTATTCAGTTATGAAAACAAACGTTTAATCACTGATTACCTATAACAAGAGAAAGCAAGAAAAAATGTCAAAGTGTCAAAAAGGAAAGGATTAGTTTAAAAACCATAATGGTATACAGTATTTATTATCTGACTAAACTAGATTAGCAGGTACTGAAACTATATGGATGCTGTATCAAATATTAAGCAAACACAGAATGCCAATTCTAGAGAAAGCATATGCTATATTAAATATGATTTTCACCGCTTCTGGAGCTGTCTGTAAATGCATGTAGAGTAATATGGATAGATGTCAAGGATTCTTTCTATGTTATATTTTTAGAAATCAGAATTCAAGCATAAATTTAAGATGTTTAGTCTAAATTAAAATATAATTCAAAATAACTAAAGAAACTGATCCATATCATGAAATATGTTTTATTTAATTTTTTGCTATTTAGTCATAGTTTCATATAAATAATATGTAATAATAGTATGTTGTACTGGTTCTTCTGTCTAGTTAATGTTTGTAGCTCTTTAGCTTTAAAATAATGAGATTGAGAAATGCAAAAAGTAATTAATTTCCTGCTTGAAAGTTTTAGTATTAACATATTAGCCATGTTTGCACATTGATGGGATTTTTAAAAAGCTTAATGAAAGGTGTTGTAAAACCTTGCATATATTGAAGGAACTGAGAGACTAACTGTCATGAGTACTGATGGCAAGCAGGAGGGGGCCTCGATCCAGGGGGGAAAACGCATGCGTAGTACTGAGGAATTAAGCAGCCATTCAAAGAGACACAGATCAGACCCGCCTTAGCCTTTGGGGTTTATATGTCTGGGTTTTTCCCACGTTTCTTCAGTTTGGTAGGATTCTGTTAATGTAGTAGTAATAAACACTAGAGACCTACTCCTCGTCTCAGCGTGATTTCTGACTGTTAGGACACTAACAGACTTATAGCACTGTTGTTCCTACTGGCGAATTAGGTTGTCAGCTTGGTAATTAAATGAAATAATCTATTAAAGACATAACAGCATTTGCTGTCCTAACAGCCAGGAACCACGCTGAGACAAGGAACAGGTCTCTAGTGTTTTATTGTTGCTACATAACAGGGAACTCCTAACAAACTGAAGAAGCGTGGGAAAAACCCAGACATATAAACCCCAAAGGTTAAGGTGGGCCCGATCGGTATCTCTTGGAATGGCTACCTAATTCCCCAGTGCTACGCATGCGCTTTACAGCCTGGATGGGAGCCTCCTGCTCGCCATCCTTACTCATGACATCTGCTAGGAATAGGCTGGTTCTCCCAAACTTGTTTTGATAAATTAAAAACTGGGAAGAACTGGGAGAAGAATTGGGGAGAACCAGCAGGGAAACAGCTGCTGGAACTTTGCCAGGTGGGAGGTTGACAAACATCACGGAAGTGCCTTCAAGGGTAAACCAAGAAAGCTGCATGCTTCTGCATGTACAGTCACCAGTCACAGGCATTTTTACCTTTATCAAAGAATGTGCTGTTACTTATTTGACTAATCCACCTCTGAAAAATGAAGACATGTTCTCAATAGCTATTCTACAAATCTGACTTCTCTTGGTAGTTGTAGAATTCTACAACAGTAGAAATGTTCTACAGTTCTGTCTCTCTCTCCCTGTTTCTTTAAAATATTTTATCATCTTCCTGCACCTGGAATAGAACTGAAACCTAAATGTGTTATAATATTTGAGATTGCCTGGATATTTTTAGTTTTGTTATTAAACTTTTCCATTTGCATTATAAGTAACATGTACCGCTTCTATATTCTTGCTTTTTCAGAAGTGTCTTAAATACTGTAAATCTTCAGTGTATTATTTAGCTTACCTTGGCATCATTGGGAATTCTTTGGATGCCTAATTTTTCTCCTGAAGCAAGTACTCCTGCTGAAAACTGTCTGTATCTTGGGTATAAATTAAAGAAGTAATATTGCTTCCCCCACCACATTCAGGGTCTTAATATAAACTTGAATGTTATAGTGCTAATTACAGTATCTTCAGTTGCATTCCAAACAAGCAGTTAAAGTGCAAGTGCCAACGGGATGCTATTGTGAAGGGAAAAGTAAGGAATACAGTAGATTATTAGCTTGATTACTACCCAAGGAGCACGTCATCCAAACAGCATTGACTTGTGCTCCCTGACAGAAATAGACAGCATCCCGCGGCATCCTGTGAATGGGTGACCAGCCGGGTGGAAAAAAAGAACTGTATAATAAGCGATATGCTTTCTATCTCCCACCAACTCTTCTATAACGTATATGGTTGTTCGGTGTGTTTTGCATCATTGCCAAGGACTTCAAATAATAATAGTACCTGAATTGCAGCTTGCTAGTGAGTTAATCACAATTTCAGAATACTTAACAGAAGCATAAATATTCACTTAGCAGGCCCTAACCTTGTATTACCCCCTAATGGTATAAAGAAACAATGACAAGTGGAACTGACTCAGAGGCCTCAATGCCAACTACTGTATTGCCAACATTTGTTCCTAGAGCAATTGCATCTTTCTTTTTTTAGCCTTACCTGGCCCTACTAGTTTTAATAAAGTTGAAGCCTCTGGCAACATCAGTTACAATCTTCTGGGCTGTAAGTTTGTGTGCCTATTTTTTCCATTTCTGAAAAAAGCATTTGTCCCTTTTCTATGCATACTGTTTATATGTATCACTCCAAAGGGTCTGGTACAATGTTATAATGCAAGTGCCCTCCAATATACATATCAAAATCTTACACATGTAATTTAATGCATCACACAAAAGATGGATATTCATTCATTTATTTGATTTCTTCCTGCTGCAGTCAAAAGACTCTTGGCAGGTTACAATCTCATCAAATGACACTTAAACATCCATGGAACAAAACAAAATAAAAATAAATAGATACTGTGTATAAGAAAACTACCATAAACATAATAGGTGAAAATTTTTTAAAAGCCAATAAAAATGCAACCAATAAACAGATGGCAACATTCATTGTTGAAAACAACAACAACCCCCCCCCCTCTGCTTTCAATAATTTCTGAAAAGCCAATGAACAAATTCTTAATTCTTAAATTCTATTATCCATATTTCTAAAATGATCTGAATTGTAGCTTATATTTACCATGGCACTTTTGCTATTTTTGTTTCATATGTGCAGAAAAACATACAGCTTATGACTATGTCATCTCTTTATGGTGCTGTTTTACTGACATTTTGATTTTGCAGTGATAGACATACAGTATATGACAAATTATAAATAAAATTGCTTTAAGATTTATTTTCTGGATCTTTGTCATTACAAAGACAGAAGTATCGTGTTTAAAAACAGGATAAAGAAGCCATGTTGGTCAACATTTTTGCAGTATCATTAGTAAATAATTTAGCTTTGCAGGTAAACAAAGATACAAAAGAAAAAAAAATTCCAGTGATTAAAGTAGAAAGCCAGTAGTGCTATAAATGCTTTCCAGAGTCTGTATAAGAAGGAGATTTAGATCTTTAAATGATTGAAGTAGAAATCCCTTTACATGTGAATAAGCTATACTAAACCACATGGGATTTAATTATAAGGAAATACATATTGTAAGTGTATGGCTGCATTCTCCTGCTACTTAAGTAAAATTTTAAACGAGGAACAGGCATAGTTTTGGATTTTTAAAATCACTTACATTTGCAGGATGCCTTTAATCAGAAGAGACACAAGGTTAGGAAATTCAGCTCTGAGTTAGTGGATGTGCAGAAGAAAATCTGAAAGAGATCCCAAGATTCCTGTTAATCATTTCTTGGCATTCTCTTCTAAGTGCTAAAGATGCAAGTGTTTCAGAATTCATAATTCATTTAAGAAAGCCCTTTTTATTAGTAGAGATATGCCATTACCTATCTGCCAAAAAGGCAAGAAAAGAAACTAGGGCTTCATAAACTGGAAATATTTATTGGCCTTCACATGTAGCAGGGTAATTTATCTTAGCATTAAATTTTTTTTATTTTTTTAATCACACCTTTATTATTTTTATAAATAACTCAAGGTGGGGAAGTTTTCCTGGCCTTCATGCCTATAATCACTATATCAAACTGGGTCTAATTAGTCTTATTCTGTCATGACTTATTGTCAAACTTCTTTACACCTGCAAAGATGCAAAAATGGTCCTTTCCCTCTCCTGTTTATATCTGCTAAGCTTCCATCTGACATGGAATCACGATGAAATTACAAGAGTCAAGGAAGCTGGCATAGATTTAACATTTCTCTTCTCTCATTATATCTTTATAAGTTAGGGTTACCAGACATCCAGCAAAAGGAGGACATGTTCTCCTTTTTGTCCTCATGAACTCTGTCCAGCAGGCATAGCCTTAAAATCAAATATTTCCAAGCTTTTTGAGTGTCTTGAGTTTTTTTTTTTAAATTGGACTATTTTCACACTAGTCATTCAAACGTTGGTGCATTGTCTGTTTCTTTCTCTCCCTCGTCTGTTGACAGATTCAACAGCCTAGATTTAAGTTATTTATTTCCTGATCCCAGCAGTTGGCTTCAATCCAGCCCCTTCAAATTTATGATCCCTGTAATCTGTAGATCACATGACTCATATGGTTCCATGGTGAAATTTGAAAAGCACGTTGTCATTGAGTCTATATTATTGCTAGCATATGTTCTTGAAATAAAGATTTGTTTGAAAAATATTGCAGTTGAAAAACCAGTCTTTCTGATGCTAGAAAAAGTAATTTTGTATACATGTAGGCCCAAGTACATTTTTTTTGCACTTTTTTGCCATAATTTTTGTCACAGAAGTTAAGAAAATTAATCAGTGCAGTGATGTTACCTAGTTGGATAATGAAACATCTGCAAGTAAACAACCAAGTTCAGAGAACACCAAGAACTCCACATCGTGTGTGTGTGTGTGTGTGTGTGTGTAGATTCCAGTGCAGGGGTCTTGGCACAGGCCCTGGACACATCACTAAATTAATTCTATCCCTAAAATAGCAGGTAACACTTCCCATTTTTAAAGAGGGGAAATCCTTAAAATTTATGTTCATTTTAGTATTGCTTTTCATTCTTGTGTCAAATTTCAAAAGAAGCACTTGGATATTAGTTTTCCCCCTTCATTACTTTTTTCTTGTATAAGCATTTGGACCAAATCCTAGCATTTTTTCTTTAGAAACATGCTTAAACCTAAATCCTGAGAAGGTGGGATTACTTTTTTTTCTTTTTGGTTCAAGAAGTGTCTCTGTCCAACTTTGCTCTTGTCATGCATTAAAAAGCTGACAGTTACAGTTTGTGATTGCGGGTTCAGGGAGTACTGCTACACTGCTATATAAAGAGAAAAGGAATGGCAGAAAACACTCTTTTGGTTCTGTTGTGATTCTGTTAAGTCTATTCCACCAGTCCTTGTTGTCTGCAGCCATCCACAATTGTAATTATGAATTTTACTTAGATTGTATGGCTAATGCTAGAGGTACCAGATTTTGTAAAATTCTAAAACTGACAGATGACGACTTGGCTGGACTTTGGGAATATATTTATTTCCATATTTTTGGTGATATGATCAATATTTTCTATTATTTGCTTTAAAAAAGGTTTTGATAATCATGAAACACAGTAGCATATAATACTGTGATTGTAACCACCTCACTAAAACAACTTTCCAGATTTTGATAAATGAGTAGACATATTTTGAAGTTTGCATACTGACTAAGTTAGAAGGCTCCCATCCAGTCTGAGCAGTCTTGACATTATTCAGCTTCTGAGCCCACACAAGATCAGCTAGGTATTGCCACCTGCTGAAATATTATAATGAAAAGAATTCTGCAAATAGAAATACCACTTTAGCTTTTATTGCTGTGTGGCAATGAAGGGAGAAGTAAAACATTGTGACATTTTCCTTCTATGCCTCTGCTAATGTTGACAACTCCAAATGTCATTCTGTGACATTCTCATGTCAGAAGATAGGCTAATTTTTAGTGTTCTGTATCTGTACTGCAGTGGAGGAAATCAGATTCGAATTCAGATATATCACAGAAAAAACACTGTACTGTAGATGTTAATTGTTTTATATATAGTAGTGAATGCAATGGTATTAATTTTTACCATGCTATTGTACAACTTTCTGATCAGCGTATTTACTTATATGATTAGAAGGAAGATGAGTTCCTTTTGGTAGATGGGCAGCTATATACATTTGATTAATAAATAAATTAATAAAGTCAATATTAATTTTTGTTATTTTTTTATTTCCCCATGAATGCTTTCTGTGATATCTTGTAATGGACTGCAGCATTTTCAAGTTCTAAAAACAGTAGGATGTTTGGTATGATAATATATGTATTACCTGTTGCATTTATTTGATGTACTGTTTAGTGACATGAAGTATATATTTCAAGGCCCCCCATCATTTCAAACCAAGTTGAGCACTGACATTAGTTTTCATGTTTGGAATAGCTTGATCCCCCTCTTTTTTTTTCTTCATACATTCCTTTGGGGTCTGAAATACCTTTTTTTAATATAGTTAACAAAACTGTACATAGTATTCTAAATGTATAGATTTATAGAAAAGATTTCACAACAGCAGATGTTTTTCAGTCCTTTTTCTCATAATCCCTAGCATAAGATTTCTCTTCCTCTGTTTTGCCTGGGTTCACATATCTTACATTCTATAATGTCATTTGTTAGGTTTGTTTTTTTGCCCAGCGCATTGTAAAGTTTTTGTCTCGTTTCAATGCCTTACCCTCTGCAGTACTAGGTGGGAGATACAGTTGGACCCCATTCATGGAGAGATGCTGTCCTTGTGATCAGAATGAACCTGAGACCCTGTTGCATGTATTTTTCCACTGACCTCCTAACAAAAAACAGATTCGTTATGAGGTAGAGGGGGTTCAAAATCCCACCATGAAAACCCCACCATCACTGATGGAGTCACTGTTTTTATCTGCAGTGATTTCTGTAAGAAAGCATAAAATGTCCTAATCGTGGAGTGATGACATTACAATATTCTCTATTTTATTTTATTGTGTATTTATTTTATTCTATATGTTATCTTATGATTTACAGTGTATTGTTTTGTTGTGCCTTGCTCAGTTTTTCCTTTTTTTAGACCTAAAAGTTGTATAACTGATACACCGCTTTTGTTGTATTTGGTCTTTGCTTCTGTGTTTTTACCTTGCTGGTTGTTGACTGTCATTAAATAAATCTGAATTTGATTCAACTCGATTTATTTAGTTTCAGTTTAGTATTATGGTTGAACTCAGTCATTGACTAGGCCAGCCTTCCCTACCTTGTTGCCGTTCAGATGGATTGGACTTCAACTTCCATAATTCTCCAACTAGCATGAGCAAATATCCAGACATCTTGAGAATTCCATGTTGGGAAGACTGGAATACACTTTCATTTTTAATTAACTGTTTAACTTTAACCCAAACAATTAACCCAAACAATCTTTCCTGGTTTCTTATAGCTAGTTCATACTCAACATAGATACCACTTTGGTACAGTGGCTCTGTCATAAAAAATAATGATCACCGTGTATATACTTAGTGTGCTTCTTGGCAGTTCAAATATGGTGGTATTTTTTTGTATGTTGTCCTTCCCCAAATTCAGTCCATTGTTTTCTTTCTTAGGAGAGTCTCGTAATGGTGAAAGCTTTCAGAAGTCAAAGTAAAAAGCTGATTCATGTTTCCTGATCCAGGACATAACTATCCCTATTCAAAAGATTTCTCTTTGGACTTTTTTGCATCTATTTCAAGGAAGTTTTAACTGCAAGAGTTTGGAAAGTGGCTTGTGCCATTCTGCTGATTTTGAATTCTCCCTCCTCTTCCCGTCGCATCCCCACAGGGAATCCATTGGGGAATTCGGCTATCTCTATGATGATAGGCTTGCACAGTCTGCTGATAATGGAGCTAATGGTTATTTGTCATCCTTAGAGGGAGATAAATTTCCCTGGCGATATTTGCTGTAGTCGGTGTGTGCACTAACTGCCAGCAAGGTCTAATAAGCTGGCAGGGAGCTTTATAAGTGGGGAGGGGGGAGAGAAGAGAGCAAGCAAGCAGGCACAGAAGAGGAAAATAGAAAAGGAATAATAGCTGCTTTCTGGCTCTGTGATAAAAGAGGAAATGGATGCTGCCGGTAAGTGAAATAAACATTAATTCTTGGCTGAACTACAAAATTCATTTCTACTTCTGTATGTACTGGAGGTTTGCTTTTTTTGTTTATATTATTGGCCATCATTACATGCACCTTCTCAACATTCACTTTTGTAACCCTTTAGGGACTGTTTTCCATAGGTGGAGGGCAAAGATGACATAAACTGTAATATAAACTGTAGCTCAGAACCTGCCTAAGGGATGGGGTGACTTGGATCCTTTTGCATCTGAAGATGTCTGAGGAGAAAGAATAGCAAACATGTAACAAATACTTTTCAACAGTCATAATAATTTGAAGAGTAATTAACTATCAACTCACAGAAAGTGATTTTATGTACATATGCAGATTTAAAGCTATTGATATCCGTGCACTTCCATTTCTTTCTGATTTTTTTTTAAAATATGTGATCTGTTCCTAAGATAACACTTCTAAAGTAGTGAAAGGAGAATTACGCAGTAAGGAAAAAAGTGAACTTTTAAATTAAATATCTGATTAGTACTTAAACAAGAATAGTTCTTTCATATTTTCAGTACCATGCATCTAATGATGCATAATTGTATTATTTTACTTAGTGTTGCAACATTTCCCTGGGCCACATGGTACAAAAATGCTTACAACAAAAGCCCATTGTCCTTTTTTTTTAATTGCCCATTTGAGCTAGCAAATCTGCCATGATTTTTTTAACTTGCAAGATACAGTAATTATATGAACCTTTACTTAAAAGAAACTCCCTTTGTACTCAGTGGGGATTACATTTGAAAAAATGTGTTTAAAATTATAGTCTTCAATTCATTTCTCACAGCACCCAACTTACATAAAAGCAAACTGTAGTAGGAACATGTAATGTTGATTCAATTTATATTTATAAACAAAGGCAGGAAATTTCTAACTTTACAATAAATATAGTAGGTTGTTGAAACAAGGCAGCAGACCAAACTGAAGTCCATTAGAGTTTCAGAATACTTTTTTTCTTCTGTATATGCTGGTTCTGGATTATAACAGAATGACATGGCTCATAATAATGAGCCATGACTAGACAAAATTTTCTTTTCTCATCCGGTTTCCTTTAGCAGTAGATGCAAATATAATATAAGGAAGAACTGCTGATTTGTCCAAGTTTTAAACATCATGTCCATTAGAATAGGCTGAAATCCTATCAGGCCAGTTTAATCCTAAAATATATAATAAAAATATCAATATAATCCAGTTATAAGATATTTTAAGATACTAGAAATAAATAAAACACCAAGTGTTTTTTGAACAGAAGGTGTAGTACTATTTGAAAATGAATAGAAACCATTTTTTATATATAGCTTTTATTTATTAGATTAAATCTTTAGGTCTTGGATGATCCTTGTTTGGTTAAAGAACATCTTTAATTTTTTACTACAAAATTGCCACTTGGATCACTTTCATTAACTAGCGTTGAAATGCCCTATATAACTGAAAGTAGCAACATGGTTTCTCTTTTTTTGTTATTATGAACAACCATGTTTAGGTAATTAATTAAGGTTTCAGTTATCAAATAATATCTCTCAAACGTAGTATAGGAAGTACCAGTGGAAGGCATTGTTCTTTGGATTCAGTGTAAATTCCATGAATACAACAGGGCAATTGCTCCATAAAGGCCTGATCTGGAAGCACCCATAGAACTTAAGGGAAATTTATTAATACAGTACCTCTGTTATTGTGATCCAGCTAACTCTAAATATATACAATATTTTCACATGGATTTTGAAGCATCCAGTGGGTTTTTGTTCCTCCAAACCAATGAACAAGTATCTAGGCTCTGGTTCCAGGCTAGCAAAAGATTTTTTCAAGAGTTACTACCCCTTTCTTAGTTGAAGTTTTGCCTGCATGGTCAAATTTAGTATTCCTTAATTGAATAGACTTCATCTCTCAGAACTCCTCAGTCAGAATAACCATTACTGAGACTTCTGTGAGTTGAAGTCCACAAACCTAGATGTCACCCAGATTGGAGAGGACTTTTAACCTATTCACTTTGGTGTGTATCTATTGTATTTAATGATATTGGTCTCATTTCAGTGTATTTCTCCCTAATTTAAATTACACTATTATGGTTATATCAGTAATAAAGCAAGAAAGAAGCCAGTCAGTGGGGAGATCTGAAATATGCCTGCACCTGTGACCAGATTCACTGTTGGCTTGCTGCCTAGTTGTGTGCAGCATCTCCACATATAATACCTATACAAGTTTAGCTGGGCATGGAAATTATGAAGCAAGACCCAGCAATTGTGGTAATGGCACCAATTTGGATGGTTTTAAAGGGGGATTAGACAGGTTCACAGAGGATCAAGCTATCAATGGCTACTGATTCTGACAATAGTTCACCACGTCCTAATGCTCATAGGCCACATCCCTTAAACACTGGTTGCTGGTAAGCAACAGTGGAAAGGAGCTATCACTTCCAATCCAGGCTTGTGAGCTTCCCAAATGCATCTAGTTGGTTACCGTATGACACAGATGTTTGGACTAGATGGGCTGTCTTGATGGATAAATCGATAGCAGAAGTACTTTTCATCAGCCAAGGAAATGCATGTGAAAGCAATAACAACAGTGGAAATACTATGCTGTAATCTTAAGATATTTTTTTAAAGGTGACCTTGCCCAAGTTTTAGCTTTTAATTTGCCATAATCACTATCACTCCTTCCAGAGAACAAAACATATATTTATTCTGCTAACAGCAATTATAGCTAATAACAATTATCAGTGATAACAGGTGACAATCTTCTTTTTATGGGAGAACCAAGTTTATTTAAATAAAATATTTTCCATGAAGAACTATGCATTCTATCCAGATGTTTTAAAGAGGAATGTGGAATGGCAAAAGACAGCCAAAGGGAGAAGAGCTGACCAAGAGAAGATACATGAATGAGCACTCTGAGGAATGCACTTTATGGAAAACATGGGGTGGCTGCTCTAAGTAGTGCTTCTGCATCACATTCATACATCTGTGGAGTCCTTGGTGCTCTCTGAGCTTGGTTGTTTGCTTGCAGACGTTTCATTACCCAACTAGGTAACATCATCAGTACAAGTGAGCGTGGGGTTTGCTCCCTGTTTATATACAGTAGCTTGCCCTGGAAAACCACAAACCCACCAAAACTGGCAGGAAAGTGAGCAATGAAATGTCTGCAAGCAAACAACTAAGCTCAGAGAACATCAAGGACTCCGCAGTTCAATCCTGAGCTACATATATTCTCTTCTACTGGAATTCATACATCTGTCCCTGTAAAGTGTGGTTTCACTCACTGGCATGTCACCATCACTGTGCCGCACAATTTACTGCTGAAAAGAGAGGCAAGAAAATGCACAGTGTAACCACCTTATGGATAAGTGAACCATAGCTTATGGGATGAATACTGACAGTGAGACATGGGAAGGTCTGTTTTTACATCTATCTACAACAGTTAATCCATACACCATCCTTCAGAAATCTATCTACTTTGTACTTACCTCCTCGCTGGCTTCATAACTACTTTGCTGTATAGCATAACCAGTTCGTGTTGCCCCTTTACTCCTCCAAGTGTGTTATTCTAATGGCCAACAAATCAGTATGTTGCTGCAGATAAGTAAGAGAAAAAGCCCTGTAGTAACTTCTACAATAAATGACTTCCTCTAGTATTTCATGATAAGCATACAGTAACTTCCTTAAAATATTTGGAAAAACTTTGCTTTGTGCGATAAGATTAACAGACTCCTTTTTCCCTCCAGCTAAATCATAAGCTAGAGAGAAAGATGGGCTTTCTACAAACTCTCCTCAAAGAGTAGCCACATACCTGATGTGAATTCCTGAGGAGCAACTATTTTTGACAACAGACTTAGGGATCTGGCACACAGCTGTTTGCTCTTCCCAGTTCTAGAGACAGTAATTTAGGTACATAAGCACTAATGATTCAAGCTTTTGTCGTCAGATTTACCCTTTTGATGGACTATGAATCAGCTGAAGGATAATTGTTTAGAAGAGTGAACACTGAAGTTAAAATTTATTTTCATCATTAGTGACCTCCAAATTATTTTGCTGTGAAAACAGGCAGATAGATCCCTTCTTTTGTATAAGAACAACTTCCACCCAAAAGCTAGTCTCAGGTTTGATTTGGAATCCCCCTGATTCCATTACCCCTTTGTGAGGCTGCATCTTCCATACTGATACCTAGTGAGCCATCGGTAAGTGGCTCAGGAGACATGGGTGAACTCCAGCTCTGAAGAAATTACTTTTCAAGCATCCCAAAGATTGCTTTGTCAACATTTTTTTTTTTACTTATTCAGACCCACTCATACGTTGAGCTGCAACTGATTTCCTTCTTGCCCTTGTAATGGTTAGAAAGGAAAATGCCTACTTTCTCTTGGGGTTAGAGAAGCTATTTTGTGTATTGATTTTAATATATGATCTTAAAATCCATTGTTGGAGTGAAATATGAGTTTACTTGCACCAAATGATGAATATGTGTTTGGAAATATTTTGTCGAATGTGTACAGATAAACCTAGAACTCCTTTAGACAGGTTATCCTCTGAAGGGCAGTGTTGTGTATCTTGTAACGCTTGCAGGCTAGGGAACCAGCAGGCTTCCAGATATTGCTGAACTGTTACTTCAAGCAGCTCCAAGCATCATTGCCAGTTGTAAGGAACATTGGGAATTGTAGTTTAACAGCATCTGCAAAGCAATGTGCTTTCTTGTTTACTGGAGATTTATTTAATGTCTTCTGATTTTTTATTTCAGATAATTTTTAAAGGGTGCAAGAACTCTTTGCCTCAACTTTGTTCACTTAATTCTAACACGTTTACTCTAAATTAAAACCGTCCTCTTTGCTAAAGCTAGTCCTGTTAGTGATAGGTTGCTTATTTGCTTGCAGAACCAACTAATGATATTGGTATCAATCCCAAAGCACTAAAGAACTTGGGACCCAGATGTTTTCCTGTACCAGCCTACCTGAGTTTTGAAATCTTCTGAAGTTCTTGTTGCCTCATTTCTTATTGCAAGTATGTTGGGCAACACTCAAGGAAAGATTTTTTTCAGTGGCATCATCTTGATTATGGAATGCCATGAGAACATAATTAATTAGCAGCTCAAGTGGATCATACCAAAGTCGGCATTTCGGCTCTCACATCATCAAGTACCTAGAATCAAGTACCTAGAATCAGTATTATTTATATCTTAACTTTCCAAGATAAGAAACAGTGTTGGACTAGGACTGGAGAAATTAAGACTAGGTTTACAGAGCATGTTAATCTGTAGTTTGCTTATCTATGCTTAATTAAATATAAGAATGCTGCACTAAGCTACAAACTTGGTTTGCAAATCATGTTAACATGCTAAACTAAACAAACCACATTATGAATAAGTATGGTGTATGAGTCCAACTGAAGTTCAAATCATCACTCAGCTGTGAAACCCACTGGGTGATTTAGAGTCAGTAATTATCTCTCATTCTAACCTAGTTCACAGAGTTGTTATGAGGATAAGAAATTGAGGCAGGAATACAGAAATTTTATTTATTTAATAAATTTATACGGCCACTTATGTAAATTTGGGACTCTGGGTGGCTACCAATTAAAACAAAGCAGCTCCCTCTTTCCAGTTGCCACACATTTTGTCAAATGACAAGGGTAATTTCCAGAGACTTTGTGTATCAAAAATATAAAGGTACTGATGAAACAGGAGGCTTTAAAATTTCCTGCTGTAGTGTGAACTTAAAGGGAATTCTGGGAAATAATTTACTAACTGCTCAATAATTACATGCCCTATTTTCTTAGAAGGGAAATACTAGAGTAGGCAACAAATGACTGCCTTCTAGCACCCCTGTATTTATAAACTGTTACAGTGTATGAATATATAATCTCTTAGGCATTTCAGCTTTACAAATCTGTTGCTTTTCACAAAATAATGAGCAGTGCTTTTATTAACATAATTAGCATTTCCTCTTGTAGTGCTTTAGCAGCATGGATACAAAGCAATGATTTTTAATCTAGGTGAAGGTACAATGAAATAGAAATGAACCAAAAAGGTTGAGTACAGAAGAGATGTTTCAGATGTTTTCAGAGAAAAAGGCATTCTTGCCCACCTCATTTTATTTAATGTTTAAATACCACAAAAAACCCTAAACTAGCTTTCAAAGAGCATTGCACACTTTTTGAGTTTTGTTATACATTTAAAGTCCTAAGTGCATGTTCCAATTAGTTAGATTCCATTGAGTTGGCTTTGATGCTTCGTGACAGTATGAATGACCACCATTGTGCCCTGTTTTTAGTAATAATTTGTAACTTTTCCAGGAACATTCTAGCAATTTCTTTGATTGTGCCCATCTACCTTATTTTAATGTATCTATCTATCTATCTATCTAATTTATCCCCGCCCATCTCCTCCCGTCGGAGGCCTCTGGGCAGTTTACAACAAGTGATTAAAACCATCAGAATAATACAAAAAATAAAATACAGTAAAAATACTATAAATAGAAATAAAGAATAAAGAATAAAAAATCCAAGCGATGAAACATCTAAAACAGTCCAAGTGTGGGAGGAGTGGTCTATAACAACCATCCTCATGTAGCTCTATTCCCCTCTCCACCCCAAGCGAGGCAGCAGAACCAGGTCTTCAGACTCCACTTATCATTTTTTTGGTCCATCATCTGCTTCCATCACATGCCCTCAAACATGTGAGTCTCTGCTTGCTGATTGTCACTTCAAGGAAGCAATCATGTTTTATTTGGTTCAAGGCTGAGTGATTGGTTCTTCTAAAGTCTTTGGGACCCTGAGCAATCATCTCCAAATCCAGAATTCAAAAATGACCGTCTTCTTTCTCTTAATTTCTTCACCATTAACTGTAAGTTCACTAAGCATGTAAATTACCATTACCTTTGCTTTCTTAGTATTTATCATTCAACTTTATTTTTTGTTTTCTGTTTCTACTTTCTTTTTGTCTAAGAAACGGTGCTGTCTGCTTATCTCAAATCATTAGAGGCTTGACCACCAGTTTTGATTCTGACTATCATTTCTTCCAATCCCACATTTCTTGTATTAGATTTGCTGTATATGCTGAACAGAAGTGGGGACTATTTGCATTTTTTGTTTCACTTCCTTTTGTATTCTGAACTGATCAATTTCTTCAGTTTTAATTCTTATAGTAGATTGTCCTTTTGAGGAATCTTTTCTATTAAGAATAATCAGATATTTTGGTACACTTATTAGGCTCAGTGAGTTCCATATTCTAGCATTCTCTACACATAGGCCTTGCTATAGACTAGTGTTTCTCAACCTTGACAACTTTAAGATGTGTGGACTTCAATTCCCAGAATTCCCAAGCCAGTGGTAAACCTCCTCTTGTATTCTCCGTCTTCATTATATATTTGTTAGCTATCTGGTCTCATAGTCCTTTGGTTTTTCTGCAACTTGTTTATTTGGCACTTCTCTCTCCATCTATGTGTGGCTCTAGTCCTGTTAATAAGATATAAAGTATAACTTTGCTTATGTGAGGAGTTAGTGCAATACTTTGGTAGTGTGTATATTCTCTGCATTCCCCTTCTTTAATATCAGTACTGTATATTCACCAATATTTTCCAAGTTTTTTTAAGCCACACAATTTTGTTCTATACTTGTTGGCATAGAGCGGTTGGCACCTTAATTATCTCTTCTCCTGCACTTCCAAGTCATTTCATCCATTCCTGCTACTTTCCTGATTGATGGCTGATCTATTGCCGATCATACCTTTTTTTCTAATGGCATCATTTCCCCAATATATTCTTTCCCTCTAAAATTGTTTATGTCATTTGATCATCACATTGTGAAGGGTTTCAGTAGTTTTTCCATCTTCTTTTAATCTCATCTCTATCAGATCTCTTCCTTGATTACTCTTGAGTATTCATTCCTTAGCCATACTTTTCTTTCTTAAACAGATTCCTTCCTTTTCTATTTATGTTATGTTCCTCTGGTGGTTGGTTGGTTGATTTATTTATGGCATTCTTGTTTGGGAGATCTTTCTCTATCCTTTCTTGCTGGACATTAGAAGTTTGCATTCAGTCATCTTACATCCATCCTCTGTCATTCCATGAGTATCATGATAGCTTGTTATGAATGCCAATTGGATGTTTTCCTCCTTGAAATTAAGGGAATATCTTTTCCACTTTGGTTTTTATGATGTCTCATCTCTTCCCATAACTCCTCAGGTTCTTTGCATAAGATGAGCATGCTGAATCTATTTCTTACATTGATTTTATATTCTGACTGGTTGTTCTCAAAGTCATACCTTGATGATACACATTATCTCTTTAATTTTCTAAATGTAACCCATGTATTAGAAATCAGTCATTCACAATCTGTTCCAGAATATATATGTACAAGTGTCCTGGCCATCTGGATTGTAGTTCTCCATCTTCTGTTTCTTATTATGCAGTCTATTTGATTCCACTGGTATTCATTTATTTATGTTGATATGTAGTCCTGCAGTATTGTGTTTACCCAATCTAAAGCTTCCTTTGAGTCCAGGTTTCTCCATTTTGCCAAATTTTACATCCCAGTCACCTGTGAGTAGTACTATATCTTTTCTGATGTTGCATATAGCAGCTCTCACAATTGGCCTAAGAGCCTTACCCTATTTGCATTTAATGCCGTGAACATGCCTCAACAATTTGTTTTTTACCATGTCCTCATGATCTTGCCTTCATTTCACCCCCACACCATATCTGAGGCAGTCAGATCCCCTTGAGGTTTTATTTGTAATTTCTAAAATGATGGGGGGAGGGGGAATTGGGGGTGTTATGTCAGAGACTGTTGCATGAAATAAGATGTAATCATAATCCACATCCATTTTAGAACTACCAGTACCAAACAGAAAGTGTTTACTGCTCTAATCATGGGGAAAGGGAAGTTTCTTGGCGACTTAACAGGGACAAGACTATTAGTGTTGTGCATAGCTGGCTTCTATTCAAAATGTTTAGAATCAGGTTCTCCCCAATGCTTTCTCCTTTAAAAAGGTTTTAAAAGTGGTGTTTTCCCACTAGTAGTTATATGTTCCCTTTTCTGACCTGCCAGAGGTCATCCATAGGAATCTCTTTCAGTTTAGGCAGTTGCCAAAGAGCCACCAGCAGAAAGTTAAGGGTGAGGACAACTGCTATTCTTCCAGTCTGTGTGGATGGAGGCACATGCAGGTGACCTGTAGAAAGCAGATGAACTGATCATCTATTGGTCATCATGGACTCATGCTATGCATGTCTGTGGAGGACCTCTGGCAGGCCAGCAGCAGGGCTAATGTCTGGATTCTGGTCCTCCATGATCTCCTGGTGGCTTTCAATGGCCTGGCCTTGGCCTGAATCCAGACTGGAAAGGTTCACATAATCCACCGCCCAAAAAAAGAGTTTCCGGCCAGCTCTCTGTGGAGATGATAGAAGCACAGAAATAAGTACATTTCACCTCTCATCCTCACAAGGTAATCCCTAACGAAGGTTCTTACCTGTGCCGCCTTTCCTGAGGTGGCCCGCTCCTTGTCTGCCATTATATCTCCTTATTTTACTCTGATTTAGATTTCTTCTGGCTGAGTGACAGATGGAGAGAACTAAGCAATGGAGAAAAGTCCTTAGAGTTCTTACTTAGTTTCCTCTAATTAAATAGCATATTGTTATGGTATGAAGGCTGGTCAAGATAAGCCCAATTTTTACAATTCTAATTAATTAGAATTAATTTGACTTTATTATGAGAAATCTTATGAGTTATCAGAGTTATCAGAGGTTATGTGCTAGAGGGATATGTTTCAATAGAAATTATTGTCTCAGAAATGCATCTTAATCTTTTTCCCTAACTAGAAAAGAAAAGGAGGGAGTAAAGATCAATGTGTGTAGCACTGAGTTGGTCTGTCTTGAAACTGCAAAAAGACAAACAGCAAAGAGCCAATTAAATTGTAAAACAATTCCTGTGACGTTAAAAGTCTCCTTAGAAATCTGATGAGGAACAAGAATTGTTAACAGTGTTAATGTTGCAACTTCCATCTGTGTGGGTGTGTCCATGCACATGTGTGGGGGGGGGGTAGAAAGGGAGTTTCCTCTGAGTCAAATTTGGTGACCTCACGGACATATATTTATCTTCTGTATTGTTGCTCTTGTCTTATGGGATGTTTTCTCAACTTGCCATCTGGCCAAAGCACTGGTATTCCCTGGTGGACTCTATCCAAGTATTAATCAATCTAGCTCTGCTTATTTTTTTATTTTATTTATCAGCCAGCACCAGTTCGGTTCTCCCAGCACTTACCAAGAGATAAAAATTCATTTAAATCAGGGGTAACCAAACCCTTTCTAAATTGCAGGTTGTTCTTGGTCTTAAAGTGGCATGCTAGGGTTTCATTGTTTAGATTTTATTTATATTATATTAAATTATGACTACTCTCCAATCATGTAGTAAACCATTTTTCTCCTCACTCAAAACCTAGGTCTAGGTTCTCCTGCACCCCCCAAAATTTTAGTGTTGTTCTCAGGAATCTCAAAAATTATTAGCAAATTGTAATTTTAACAGGACAGAGAAGAATGATGATTAAATACATGACTAGAGAGATGGACACAGCTTCTGCAAACACATAGACATTATTTTACAGGTGGTTCATATTAATGCCCATCTGTAGCTTGCTAACAGCAACCCATAACACTTTTTATTAAAAGAATTCCTAGTAGAATCCTGTTTTCACAGTCTTATTGTTGTTTTTTAGAAGTTGAAAAGCAGAATATTTGAAGATTATAGATGATAAAATGTTGAATTTTAGTTGGAAAATTGAATACTAGCATAAGTATGTTTATGTGAGATATATTTCCTTGCATTTTTTTTAATTTAGAGAAAGCAGTTACACTTTTTGCTGAGAAAAGTTGTTTTTATAAAAGAGAAGGGAATTTATGGAGGCAAAAAATTAGCTTAGTGAGCTAATTTTCTGTGAGCAATTTGTGGTCTTTCCAGTTGGCATGCTTCTTTCCCAGACAAGAGAAGTACAAACTACTTAGTATTGCAATGAGTTCATCTTTTTTAGTGAATTCTTACAAAAGTTTAAAAGTCTTACGAGTGTTTAATTCTTACAAATGTTAAAAGGGATTTTTTGAACCAAGGCTATCCTATAATGTTTTATGTCTTGGCAGGTGGCAGCATCTAGCCAATCTTATCTAGACTTGGAAAGTCAGCAGGGTCAGGCTGGTTAAGATGGGAAACCAACAGGGAATACTAGGTTAAGCTGGGAAGCTGGAAAACATCCTGGGAGAAAATACTGGGAAACTCTTTTTGCCTTGTTGCCAAGAAACATGCCATGGATTTGTTCCTGTAATCACAGGAGTTGAACTCAACTCAAGGGCGTCTTTACCTTTATCTTGTACTGTAGCGGTTTTATGTATCTATTTCAGATACTTTTGGTGTTAAAGCTTCTGAAAGACTGTCAGAAGCTCTGTAGTTTCTTGAACTGAAGAAGTGGATAGCAAGGTTGCCTCTTTTTGTTTCAGAAACAGATAGCATTCAAAAGCATGTCTGGATTAAACTAAAACTGGCATGGACTACTATACTTGGTTTGCATTCTACTCACATTCTATTTCTCCACTTTTTTTTTCCTCAGTCCAGCACACTTCCAGTATCAGAAATCTAGGCTAGAAGAAACCCCCAAATCACAGCATAGTCTCATTGTCTTTATTAAGAAAATAAAAACCAAGATAAAGTTTTTGGGTTGTACAATAGGCAAGATAAAGCAAAAGGAGAGGGATGAGAAAGTAAAGGATGTACTGTTCTCCCCAGATCTAAAGGAAGGGAACAGGATGAGACAAAACATCAGAAAGTAAGCATACTCTCTTATTACCCTACTTCCCCTACACATGGCAACAGGGCAAACATTTCCTTTTGAGCTTTTTCAGTGATGGCTTAAAAGGAATAAACCTACTTTATTAGAAACAAGTTTTGGGAAAGAGGCCATTTCCCCTACTCTGTTGCTACTAGGAGACCAGTTGGAATTACTACTTTTCCTCTCTCACATACATTTAAATAGTAATGAAAGTGGAATTCTTGGTGCTCTCTGAGCTTGGCTGTTTGCTTGCAGATGTTTCATTACCCTTCACTGCACTGATGATGTTACCTAGTTGGATAATGAAATGTCTACAAGCAAACAACCAAGCTCAGAGAGCACCTAGAACTGCACAGATCAGCCCTGAGCTACAGAGATTCTCTTCTATTGGAGTAATGAAAGTACTGAATTAGGCATAAATCTACCAATATGGTAGTAATAGGATTTTTTTTAATTGCTTATCAGAAAAATGTTAATATTGTTTCCATCCATTCGAAGATGCAGACTAATGTGAACAAACATCATTTATTTGTGGTCCTATTTTTTTTTATCTTTCATCACACCAATCCAGAAATATTGGCTTTTTTGGTTCCTTCTACAACAATTGTGTTTATGTGTTGTGATTATGTAAGTGACCAAGGATTCAACAAAAATATTTGATAGTTGGGTTTTCTAGTTTTATCTTGTCATAACCAACATAGGATGGGAAGATAAAACAATTTGGAACTATTCTTTAAGTCTATTTATGCTAATACAGTATAGCTCTTTCTATATAGGATCACATAGATTACTGATTCTGTACTTGTATTTGTTGTCTAAAACAATATAACCTCAAGTGAGGATAGAATATTATTCTGGAATTTTGTAAAAAGACAAAACAAAATTACAACAGCAGCAGCAGCAGCAACAAAACACCCCGTTCTGCTGTTTTTCTACCTGCAGATGAATCAAAAACTCTCTCCTGACCTAGCCCAGGAACATTATGTAAAAATTTAATTTTCTCATAAAAATAAGCAGAAAATTGCACATATCAGACAAGAAAATTCTATTAAATAAGTTATTAAATAAGAGAAAGAAGAACGGGAAAACATCTCTTTGACTAAATGACCAAGGGAATTTACTAATTGTGAAAAGCCAATATTAAATGGTGTGTTATGAGAGAGCACTTAAACACAGCATTGTTAAGGTTAGGGTTAGGGTCCACCAAACATTGGGAGGTCGACCAAGTCATTGCCAAGGGACAAGAGATGAGACAGGGAGCATGATTACCTCCCCATTCCCAAGAATATAGGGGCCTGGTGTTTTTTAAAACAACCTCATCTCCAAAGAACCATCTCCAAGTTCCTGTAAAATAATTTCAGATTTGGACTATGGTTTACACTGCTGTTGTTATTTCCTTCTGGACAATCATACAGCATCCATGCAAAACACACGGGGAAAGGTCAGTCCCGATGACAACTTTCTATCTTGGAAAATGGGTTGTACAAAAAGTATTGCTGATTTATTCTTCTAGAAATCTGTTTCACGTAACATACACATTTAATAATAAATAAATAATCAATCAATACTGGGATACAGGAAAAAAAAATGGCGGAGAGCAACTTCCCCAGTTTTCCTTGGGGTGTTTTGTGACTGGCTACATTCAGCTTAGGGGATGCGGTGGCGCTGCGGGTTAAACCGCTGAGCTGCCAATCGGAAGGGCGCGGCGGGGTGAGCTCCCGTTGCTAGTCCCAGCTCCTGCTCACCTAGCAGTTCGAAAACATGCAAATGTGAGTAGATCAATAGGTACCGCTTCGGCGGGAAGGTAACGGCGTTCCGTGTCGTCAATGCTGGCCACATGACCACGGACGGGTCCTTACGGACAACGCCGACTCCAAGGCTTAGAAACGGAGATGAGCACCGCCCCCTAGAGTCGGACACGACTGGACTTTACGTCAAGGGAAACGTTGACCTTTACCTTTACCTTACATTCAGCTTAGCAGCCATTCTGGAAGAGTGTGCATAACATGCTCTCTACATGTCACTGCCCGTCCAAGAATTTGGACTTCTAATCTACAGGTCTAGTACAATTTATTTTATACATTGCCCTATTACCACTCAGTCTATCACCATCACCATCAGTAATTTGGAGTAGTGTAGGGGAACATGACTAGTGACATTCCACACTCAGCAATGTAGAAATTCATGGAGCATTGTGCCATCAGGAAAAGAGATATATTACATTAAATTATCTGGGGCAGAAAGGGAGAGCCAGACTCTGCGGCTAGGCTTTTTGGCATACTGTGTAGTTGGGCTCTTGCATATCAACCAAGTATAGGAAAATATTTCAAACTAGAAAGCATAGCAAAAAGATTGAGAGTAGGTACTGTAATGGAAATTAATTTTAAATAATATAATTGTGGAATTCTTAAAAGAGACCTCAGCAACATTTGTTTTCAGGAATCCGTTTTCATGACTGATTACACTTGTTTTAACATACTTTAACAACAACAACAAAAAAGAAATCTAACTTGAAAAAAAAAACTTGTTTTATATGCTCTCCTTTCCCTTCAGAGTTTACACTGGAAATTTTGAAATTACACTTCCTTTGTTCACAGCATCTGTGGCTAATTCAAAGACAATAACTGAACAATATTAAAAATAAAAGTATTTGCAATAGATGTAGCTTAGAAAATCCAATTTGTAATAACTGATTTCTAAAGAGATTATCAAATTCAAGAAAGCAGTTTATGAAATTAATTTTAGATGTTGCTTTTCTCAGACCTCATATTACTAAAATGATTTCTAAATTGCTGGGAATCTGCAGGATTTGGGGGGGGGAGGTGTTTTGTTTTGCATTTAAGACCTACCTGAGTTTTGCATCAGAGTATATTCATTATTTAATTACAGGTCCATATGATGGATGGTTGTTCAAAACCTCAATATTTGAAAATGGAATGTACTTTAAGTGAATCAACCACTGAGTTCTTCTATCTTTTGGTCAACATAAATTACATATTTTATCTCATTCTAATTCTTAGTCCAGCATTTCTCTCTAGGAATCTATTAAGCAGGGGTCCCCAAACTCTTCAGCTCATCAAACTCTCCATGAAGTTTCAGATTGTTCCTTGCCCCCAAACATTTATTATATGAAGATCAATTAATAAATAGTACTTTACAAATAATAATATGTACTACAAATAACAATAACTGACCCCTCAGATAGTCCCTTGGAGGTCCATATTGGCCACTTTGGGGAACCCTAATCTAGAGGTTTATCTCTTCCAGGAAATGTTTGTCAAATATGACAAATATTAAATGCTGTTGCTTTGATTCATAATGATATCTGTGTATGGCCTGGAACATGGCTGGAAGTAAATAGTAACAATCCTACAAAAGAAAAAAAGCTTTGCAACAGTAAATAGGGTGTGAAGAGCGAAAAAGCGAACCCAAGAACGACCTTCTAACCGACATGTCCATCAAAAGCATCAACAGAAAAACCAGCCCTCTGAGCCTGGGAAGCGAAACGGGGGCAAGCATCTTTTAGAGAGCAGGGGACCCGGTTCAAACGAAGTTCGGTGACGAGGAACCTCCTCCTTTCTCCCCGAAGCCTGACTCCTTTGGGCTGGAGTTGCGCTCAGCTACAGACAGCAGTGACGGCTGTGCGGGGATCATCCTCCGCCAGGCAGCGTGGCGTGGCTGCCCCAGATAGGGACTCCCTCCCCACGACCTTTGCCCCCCGTAATCTGCATAGAGGAATGACAGGCATTTGGCTGAACAGGAACAGTTTGAGTTGGGCTGCGGCGGCAGCAACGACAGGAGGAGGATTTACAACTAGCACGCAAGAGGAGGCAGAAGTTGCGGGGAGGAGGCTAAGCCTAGAGCGAGTGCGGGGAGAAGCTGAAATGAGCTCTCGGAAGTTTCTGTGCGAGAGGAAACCTGATCAGAGGACCAAGATTGCTGCCTGATTGCTGGATCCCGTCCCTCCTCCGGGACACGAGATGGGCCAGACTTCAGTCTCTACTCTCTCGGTAGCGGCTAATGGTAAGTAGAGCTGGGAATCTGCAGGGAGGCGACCTTTTGGCGGATTCTCCCTTCCCCCAAGCGGGAGCTTAAGCGAGAATGCTTCGGGGGCTGGAAGAGAATCCGGCGCTTATCGAAGCAACGTGTTTTAGATGCCGATAGGCAGACCACCCCTGCTATACAGCACCCTGGGTTCTTCGCAAAAGAAGCGTAGGATGCCTCTCGGGATCACAGCAAGAGTTTCTCTTAAAGGAACAGCCCCCTCTTTCCATGGAGGTCTCCTCGAAAATAATGGCTTCTTCTGGTTTATTTCTGTTTTGGCGAAGCGTTAAGGCTTTTATGTGACTGGTTCTTACAAATGGCCCACTTTCTTGTTGTATTTTTCGAATCAGAACTGGGAGGTGCAAAAAAACCCAAAACATTTTTGTTGCTGAGATTTGTTGTAGCACGTAACGCCTTACAGTCCACGCCCAACTTCTCCTTTTACAAATTCTTATTTTCTTACTACGAGTGCGATTTCCTATCATGTATCTGTATTGTTGGTGTAAGCTTAGTTAATTCTAATCTGCTTGGGCACATGCCTCTTTCTTTCACTTTGGGCCACAAAAATATTCAGGTGTATTCTTAACTGCGGAACAGTCGTTTTCATCCTAATGTAGTGTTTTGTAAAAACAAATGGCAACAGTTGTGGTATGTGATCGGTCTGATCAACAACAGCAATCCATAAAATATTTTAATGTAACACTTTTAGAGTGATTTTCTAAAATGAACATTGTTAAAACCAAAGACCTGTAGAATTTTTATGTAAGAGATGTTAAGAGTTCCTTAAATACTACATAAAACATGTTACCATTTTTGGAAGATTTTACCCAATAGTATGATTCCAATTACTGTTTAGTATAGTATATTTTGAAATCTCAGCTTAGAAAGTATGTTCCATTACTTTGACCATGTAGTTAATGCCTACTCTGCTCAGAAGAGTGTTCATAGTGTAAATGAATCCATGGAAGTGTATAAAACATAATTCAAATTACACAGAACATTGTTTAAGAAAGTGTACAGTTGTTTTGCTGTGGTCATTTGTTCATCTGTTCACTTTTTGTAGAATACAGATGCAGTGACACACTCCTAGTAATTATGACTCAGAGCAGTTGAACACTTTACAATTAGGGGCTGTTGTTTTTCCCACTAAAGGACACATAAAATGTAAACAACATTCACAGGTCTTTGTTATAGTCATAGACTTAGGATTTTACGGCTTTACAGTTGTTATGCAAATTGTTCCTCTGTTGAGCCTATTTCAGATGTTTAACAGATCAGTAGAATAGGAAGTGCAACTCATTCCTTCCTGTTCCTCTTCAACATCACTGTCTCAGAAAGGTGTGTGAATATACAGATCAACCAGTGTAAATCTTAATTTTTCTCCTTAGAGCAGTAAATTTCCTGAGCTTCATAGCAAATCTTCTTTGAGAAAAGTAGCCCTGTGGAAAGCTTTAGGGATCAAGTAGTTGCCATTTACAAGAATTGGCCAATGGCTGTTGGAAATTTCAAAAGGAACATCTGCCTGTTATGCATTTAGATGTGAAGAAAGTATAAAATAAATAAGTTTTCTGTTACTGGCAATTTTGTGGTGTGGTATTCCTGTACAATACTTACAAATTTTTAAACATCATCTATCTGCATGATGGTCAGTTTCAACTCAAAATCCGCCCCTTCTTGTGCTGCCTTTCTGGAATTGTTTAAACCAGTAATCTAGTTTTATCCATGTTAGTAAAAATTAGGCTGATCTGCAAGTAATGAGCTTGTTAAAAATGTTTCCAGGAAATACTTCTGAAAGAGTGAAAAAATTCAAGGTAGGCCTTCTTGAGGTAATCCATTTTCTCTGAAAGTAAATTTTTGAGTATGTAAATTGCTGGAGAGCTCAGAGTTTGGTGCAAATCAGCTGTCTCCCACCTGGATGATCAGTTAAATGGCCATTCTGGCAGTGGTGGGTGTTGTGTAGTGGCTAATGTGTTGAGAGATCCTGGTTCAATTCTACCCTCAATTATGGAAGCTTATAGGGTGACTTTCAACCAGTCACTGTCAGCTCAACTTCACAAAGTTATTTATGTGGGGAAGATTGGAGAAAGGATAACCATGTAAGTACCTTGATCTTCTGGACAAAAGGCAGGATATATATCTAACAAACACATTTATAACAAATAACCAGGATCTGTTAGCTGTTTATAAGTGATGCTTGATGGGAGGATGTTCCAAAAGCTAACTTCAGTGTGATAATCCATTTAGCCAAAAATTGTTAATACCTCAGAGAATCGAAATGGCTGAAGGAAACCTTTATTGGTTACTTAGAGAGATAGAGATCTGTGCTCAGTATGCATTATTAGGCCTATAATGCATTCAGATATTTGGAAGCAGCTAACAATAGCTGCTGTATGAAAAAGACCCACAATTTCCTTAGTGTCTTGTTCTTTTTCTATAGATGCCAGTAATTGGACACTGCAGCATAATCCTTTTGTAAAGATATCCATGTTTGGATGGAGAGTCACGAGAGTAATCAGTCATGCAGGTTTAGAACTGTGTTACTAACATACTGTATTAGAGGTTATTAAGAATTGACCAAGAGGAAATATGTTCAGTAGCACACTTAAAAAAGAAAAGATGATGATTGACTATGAGCTACTTTGGAGACTTCCAAAGTTTTTGGAAGTTTTTTAAAAAGTGGATGTTGTATACATCGCCAAGGCAGTAATATATAGTAAGCTATTGGGTTCCTACAATTTATTCTTTTTCGTTGTTTTTTTCTCTGCATGCTTGCTTTTCCATTGATCACTGGACAGGCTGCATGCTTTCAAGATGCTTTCTTCTGCCTATGTTCCTGCATTCTTTGAGAATATTAGGTTTGTTTAGAGTGTTCTTCTGTTCTGAAGTAAAGCAGACTAAGGTATTTTTTTGGCATTGGCTGCTTGGCTCTGAAATTGTCTTTTCAGAGAAACAGTCTTGTTTATATTTGCTTCTTGAAGAGGCTTCTTTAAGAAGGTTTTCAAGTTAGCTAATTGACTTGTTTGTTTTAAATAGCTGGATTTAAATAATAAACGTTATGGGTGCTCTATAATCATAATTTTGGTGAATTGATTATGAGGTTTAATTGTAAAGTTAAATGTTTAGAAATTGGAAAAGTTACACTGTATTAAGACAGATACTGTACTGTACATGATGATGTCACATTACATCTGACATCTTTTGTGTTGGTGAGGAAGTGATACAACAGAACACTGATGGACACTTGAGTCTTCTATCCGTCTGTCTCCGAAGTTCTATCACTATTGACTGCTATTCCTACTAGCCACTGGGGACTGACTGGAGAAGAACCAGAGCCTTTATTGAAAAATTCTGTATCTGTTAAGCACATGCTCTTCCTATATATTTCGAGGATTCTTTTGGTTGCTGAGGGGAAACCTGAGCTTCCCTCTTAAAGCTAACATTTGATAGTACATCTGGAGGTTCCAGTGCTATTCAGCAATAGGAAGAGGGAGATAATTATTTAAAAACAACTTTTATGTTTCTCTTATAAAACATCCAAAGTACCTCTTTGGTCATCAGAAAAAACTCTAGCCAAATAATTGTTGGATTCTTTGTTATTGGCCATTTAGTAACCAGAGTATTTTATTTGTCAGAGTATTTTCTTAGGTTGGGAAGATGGTCCTAACTATCTGTTTCCTCTTTCCTGTGGCCAAAGTGGTTTGGTCCATAGAATCCTGCTGTTTGTTGTGTTTGGCAGGCAGCAAAGGCATTGTCTTAGGTCAACTGTTAGTGTGCTTTTGAACTAGTTTGCTGTTTGGCCTCTTGGGTTTAGGGATTTCCTGTTTACGAATGTAGGAAGAGCATTTTTCCTATGTGGCTACAGAGGAAATTGGTCTTAAGCTGACAAAGTTGGTCTTATGCTGCCACCAGCTATTACTTACATATAATCGGCAAAAGTAAGTTTTTTTTCTGTTTCATGAGATAATTTTTGAAATTGTACAAAAGAACTGCAGAAATGCAAATGAATAAATCAATTGACTATGGATATCTTATATGTCTTTGTATCATCACATTGAGATATGGTCCCAGATAATAGTTTAGATTGACTGGATATCAAATCTGAATTTCTCCAGATTTTATGCCACAGTGGTATGCATATTTTTGAAGCAGCAGAGAAGAACTCTTTGCATGAAAGAAGAATGTGTCTTGGAAAAAAGTTGCCTATTACTCTACTTAGTTGAAACACAATTTTTTTTTTGTTTTCGCACAGAAACTTGCTGATGGAGAATCAGGAGGTGTAAAACCCCCTATTGGTTTTCTTGGGTCTCCAAGGACACCTCCGTGAGGATTCTGCATCAGGTTGAAAACAGCAGCATACCTCTATTTCCACAGTGTCAGCAGTGTTGGAGAGCTCTTATTTCATGTTCATCTGCAGTGTGATTGCAACTGTGTGATTGATTGGTTTTTTGAGATGCAGTGATTCCACTTCCCCATGGAAGGAACTCTTCCTTCAGTCTTTCTGTGGTGGCTTTGCTTTGCTTTAGGTCTTGTAAGGGAAATGCTGGTTGGATAGTTTTGCAGCTCCTCACTACAGGGGAAAAGGAACAAGCTAAAATTGACAAGAGTTTTGTCAGTTTCCCTCATGAAAAGCAAACAGAGTGAGTAAAAAAAAGACAGTGAGCAAGGGTCTGCTTGGCTGCTGTTTTATGCTTCCTCTACTGACCACCTGGAGGAAGTGCTGGTCATCTAAAGGAGGGATGGAACATAGTAGCAAGGACATTTGCAAAGAGGGGCAAAACTGCAACAGTGGGTTTTGTGGGGCAAGGCCAGTGGCTCTGCAGAACAGTCTTCAATCTTAACATGAGTTTATATGGAAGTAGTAATGACTGAAAAACAGCTAATAAAGTGAAGCTTAATCCACTGTGATAGGTAGCTTGTCTAACATGTTTATGTTCACCCTCTTCAGAGGTGGTTGTCATCTCTCCAACATTAATGATTGGACACACAAATTGTCCATCAGGCTTGGAGCACCTGCAACTGGCCTCTTGAGACAGAAAAAGTCTTCAGTTAACCAGGCTGTGAAATCCTCCTGTTTGATGTATGGTACATGGTGCTCCATTTGCAAAAATCCAGCCATTCCAGTCAGTGCAGAACATGAATGCATGAGAGAACTAACTCAATGGCATATTTGTATCATACAGTGCTGGAACTTTGTTATATTTATTGGGTCTAAGTACATTTTCAGGCTATATTCAGTGACTTTTAAAGGCCTTCAAAATACCTGCCACTCTCTGTATGATTTAAATCAGTTCAAATATATGTATTACTATTTCATATTATATATTTTTTCAGTATGTATCTGACCCTTAAAAGTCCATCTGTAACTTTCAAATATACCCTGAGAAATTTCTAAATGCAACCAGGAGGCTACTGCTATTTTCAAAGATTCAAGCTAATTGTTGACAAACTACTGTCAAATTAAATGGGTAGATATTAGTTGGTAAATGTAAATTCAAAGTACAAAGAGGAAATATTCTAGATAAGGTAAATGATCGTGTGAAATAATGAAATAGACCCTCACATTAATGCTGTGTGGGGTTGTGAGAATACTCAAGGTTATTCATGTTTAGATAAACTAGACCACCTTAGCGCTCCTCTAGTAGAGTTATGATACAACTACAGTGACTTTCTTTATGCTGTTCAGGGTTTATCAGTGTAAGAACATACAGAGAACCCTGATAGATGCTGGCTAATTTTTTCTAGTCCAGCATCCTGTTTCAGAGTGGCCAATAGAATAGTGTAGTTGAAGCATGGCATGAGATAATCTTATCCTCTATCAATTTGTTGAATCTTCTTTTGAAGTGTTCTGAGTTGAATCACTTGTGAATCTGAGTGAATCACTTATGGTAGTGATTTCCATGCATTTCTCGGCAGCATATGATGCCATGTCTCTGGCCTTGTTTTTAGATAATGTAGGCATCTGTTGTGCTAAAATGAAGATATCTATTTTATGGGAGGGTGAAGATTTCTATGAAACTCAGTTCTTCTCCAGAGAAATTGTGTAATTTTTTAAAAGCATTTTAAAATTGGAAAGAAAGGAAGAACTGTCCAATCAAATCCACAAAATGTATCATCTTTTGTTTGTAATGTATTAGATTGACTCTTACTATGTGCAAAGCATGTCTACTGAGAATAATTATTAAAGTAATTGTCTCGTATTAGTAGTCTGATATAGTATATAAACTTGTAATTGCATGATAATGTAATAAATATTTGCAATGAGATTAAAATCTTACACAATATTTCTGTTTTTCTTTTCTTTTGAGTTTTAGCTTGCTATTTTTGTTAAGGTTTATAGTGCTATTGGAGCGGATATTTAACAGAAACAAGATTTCTGAACACAATCTTTTCCCAGATATATATAAGGCTCATAGGAGTTCAAATAAAGAATCTCCTTTTGAAATGGATACAACCAACTTTGTTCTGTTCTGTCCTGCTTTTGGCTCTTTATTCCTTGCAAATCTCATTGTTTACAAGCAGAGTACTACTGTGGGAGCATTTGTGATTGTTCCTGCACAGAGAATGCACATAGCATGCGCTGGGGATGTGAGAGACCACTGACAGCTTCCTTAAGCAATGTTCTCTACGATGTTCAGTCTTTCTAATACTGTAGGCAGAAAAACTAATGCAATTGTGTACTAGTTGGCAGACAAGACTCCCAACTGTTGGCTTTTGACAACAAAACGGTTGTTACTATGCAGTCACTTGCAAGGAAAACTAGTAGCCAAGACTCAGGAACAGAATGCTTGCCTGCAGGTTATTTTTAAAAGCACTTGGGTTCCTCAGTGCATGTTTATTGCATCAGATTTAGAGCTTGTTGTTGTTTATTCGTTTAGTCGCTTCCGACTCTTCGTGACTTCATGGACCAGCCCACGCCAGAGCTTCCTGTCGGTCGTCAACACCCCCAGCTCCCCCAGGGACGAGTCCGTCACCTCTAGAATATCATCCATCCATCTTGCCCTTGGTCGGCCCCTCTTCCTTTTGCCTTCCACTCTCCCTAGCATCAGCATCTTCTCCAGGGTGTCCTGTCTTCTCATTATGTGGCCAAAGTATTTCAGTTTTGCCTTTAATATCATTCCCTCAAGTGAGCAGTCTGGCTTTATTTCCTGGAGGATGGACTGGTTGGATCTTCTTGCAGTCCAAGGCACTCTCAGAATTTTCCTCCAACACCACAGTTCAAAAGCATCGATCTTCCTTCGCTCAGCCTTCCTTATGGTCCAGCTCTCGCAGCCATATGTTACTACGGGGAACACCATTGCTTTAACTATGCGGGCCTTTGTTGTCAGTGTGATGTCTCTGCTCTTAACTATTTTATCGAGATTTGTCATTGCTCTTCTTCCAAGGATTAAGCGTCTTCTGATTTCCTGACTGCAGTCAGCATCTGCAGTAATCTTTGCACCTAGGAATACAAAGTCTTTCACTGCTTCTACATTTTCTCCCTCTATTTGCCAGTTATCAATCAAGCTGGTTGCCATAATCTTGGTTTTTTTGAGGTTTAGCTGCAAGCCAGCTTTTGCACTTTCTTCTTTCACCTTCATCATAAGGCTCCTCAGTTCCTCTTCACTTTCAGCCATCAAAGTGGTATCATCTGCATATCTGAGATTGTTAATGTTTCTTCCAGAGATTTTAACTCCAGCCTTGGATTCCTCAAGGCCAGCTTGTCGCATGATGTGTTCTGCATACAAGTTGAATAGGTAGGGTGAGAGTATACAGCCCTGCCGTACTCCTTTCCCAATCTTAAACCAGTCTGTTGTTCCGTGGTCTGTTCTTACTGTTGCTACTTGGTCGTTATACAGATTCTTCAGGAGGCAGACAAGATGACTTGGTATCCCCATACCGCTAAGAACTTGCCACAATTTGTTATGGTCCACACAGTCAAAGGCTTTAGAATAGTCAATAAAACAGAAATAAATGTTTTTCTGAAACTCCCTGGCTTTTTCCATTATCCAGCGGATATTGGCAATTTGGTCTCTAGTTCCTCTGCCTTTTCTAAACCCAGCTTGTACATCTGGCAATTCTCGCTCCATGAAGTGCTGAAGTCTACCTTGCAGGATCTTGAGCATTACCTTACTGGCATGTGAAATGAGTGCCACTGTTCGATAGTTTGAACATTCTTTAGTGTTTCCCTTTTTTGGTATGGGGATATAAGTTGATTTTTTCCAGTCTGATGGCCATTCTTGTGTTTTCCAAATTTGCTGGCATATAGCATGCATTACCTTGACAGCATCATCTTGCAAGATTTTGAACAGTTCAGCTGGGATGCCGTCGTCTCCTGTTGCCTTGTTATTAGCAATGCTTCTTAAGGCCCACTCAACCTCACTCTTCAGGATGTCTGGCTCTAGCTCACCGACCACACCGTCAAAGCTATCCCCGATATTGTTATCCTTCCTATACAGGTTTTCTGTATATTCTTGCCACCTTTTCTTGATCTCTTCTTCTTCTGTTAGGTCCTTGCCATCTTTGTTTTTGATCATACCCATTTTGGCCTGGAATTTACCTCCAATGTTTCTAATTTTCTGGAAGAGGTCTCTTGTCCTTCCTATTCTATTGTCTTCTTCCACTTCCGCGCATTGCTTGTTTAAAAATAATTCCTTATCTCTTCTGGCTAACCTCTGGAATTTTGCATTTAATTGGGCATATCTCCCCCTATCACTGTTGCCTTTTGCTTTCCTTCTTTCTTGGGCTACTTCTAGTGTCTCAGCAGACAGCCATTTTGCCTTCTTGGTTTTCTCTTTCTTTGGGATGTATTTTGTTGCCGCCTCCTGAACAATGCTGCCAACTTCTGTCCAGAGTTCTTCCGGGACCCTATCTACTAAGTCCAGTCCCTTAAATCTATTCTTCACCTCCACTGCATATTCCTTAGGAATATTAGTGAGCTCATATCTAGCTGATCTGTGGGTCTTCCCTAATCTCTTTAGTCTGATCCTAAATTGTGCAAGAAGAAGTTCGTGATCTGAACTACAGTCAGCTCCAGGCCTTGTTTTTACCGACTGTACAGATGTCCGCCACCTTTGGCTGCAAAGGATGTAATCAATCTGATTTCGGTGTTGTCCATCTGGTGAAGTCCATGTATAAAGCCGTCTCTTAGGTTGTTGGAAGAGAGTGTTTGTTATGCAGAGTGAATTGTCTTGGCAAAATTCTATCAGCCTGTGTCCTGCTTCGTTTTGTTCTCCCAGGCCATACTTACCTGTAATTCGAGGTGTCATTTGACTGCCCACCTTAGCATTCCAGTCTCCTGTGATGAAAATAACATCTCTTTTAGGCGTGTTGTCCAGTAGGTGCTGCAGATCCTCATAGAACTGCTCTACTTCAGCTTCTTCAGCATTTGTGGTTGGGGCGTATATTTGGATCACTGTGATGTTAGATGGCTTGCCCTGAATTCGAATTGAGATCATTCTGTCATTTTTTGGGTTGTATCCAAGCACTGCTTTAGCCACTTTACTATTAATTATGAAGGCTACTCCATTTCTTCTGTGGTCCTCTTGTCCGCAGTAGTAGATCTGGTGGTCATTTGATGTGAAGTGGCCCATTCCAGTCCATTTCAGTTCACTGACGCCCAGAATGTCTATCTTTAATCTTGACATCTCACCAATAACCACATCCAATTTGCCCTGGCTCATAGATCTTACATTCCAGGTTCCGATGGTGTGTTGATCCTTAGAACATCGGATTCGCCGTTCACCACCAGCACCGTCGGCCGCTAGCCGTCCTTTCGGCTTTGAGCTAGCTGCGTCATCACGTCTGGGGCTAGTTGAGCTCATCCTCTGTTCCTCCCCAGTAGCGTTTTGACCATCTTCCGACCTGGGGGTCTCATCTTCCGATGGTATACCGACATATCTCTGGTTGTACTGATCCATTTAGTTTTCAGGGCAAGAATACTGAGGTGGGTTGCCATTACCTTCCCCAGGGATCACATTTAGTCTGACCTCTCTGTCATGACCTTCCCGTCTTGGGTGGCCCTTCACGGTTTAGCTCATGGCATCATTGAGGTGCTCAAGCTCCAGCACCACGACAAGGTAACGATCCTTTGCTGAAGAGATTTAGAGCTAGTTGAGGGGTAATGCAAAAAAGAGGGTGCAAAAAGGATTGAACAGAACATTTCCCACCCATTTCAATTTAGTTACATATTATCCATCCCTGGCTATTTCTACAGGTAGTCCTCAGTTAACAGCGGGTAGGGGGGCATGTTACAATAGAGTTGCAAGCTGCTATGGACCCCCTTCCCCCGTGGAGGTCATTTTGCCTGCCTTCTGGATAACCCTGATAAGGAAGAAGGAAGGAAGGAAGGAGCAACGCGGCTGCATCTACTTGCTGAAGTGCTATTTTGAATGGACTGATTCCTCCTCCTGGGTGAGAGCCAGAGGAGGAATTGGGGGTTGGGTGAAAGAGGGGAGCCCTCTACCTGCTGTTGGGGGTGGCAGGGGAGGGGCCCTGTGGGTGTGTAAGTGAAGGTGAGCGTGGGTGAGTGAGTGAGTGAGGAAACCTGTCAGAATGTGTTGTGTGTGGTAATGTGGGGGAGGTTGCAGCTGGGTGTCCTGGTGGCACTGAAAGCTGGTGAAGCCATAGTGCCTCAGGGTGCCTGGCTTCCCCTCCCAGGGGTGGTTGGTGAGGATAATGGGAGGGTCCCAGTCCCTGGTCTTGGGGGACTTGGCTTTGGAGATGGGGCTGCCGTTGTGGGGTAGAGGTGGGCCATGGTATTGTGGTGGTGATGGGCATGGGGAGGTATGGTGAGAGGCAGCGGGCTGCTCTCAGGGAACGTGGAACTGTTGTCTTATACTGATTTCATGTTCCAGCTTCTTGGTCTGCATCCTGGTACCCTGTCAGCAGACCTTCAGCAGCCCCGGCCTCTGGCTGCTGCTATTGATTGGGCTGGCAGTGGAATTTCTCAGACTTATGGTTCTGGGGGACTTCAGTCTGCCTTCTCTAGGAATGGGGTCTGAGATGGCTTGGGAGTTCACGACCACCATGATGGCCGTGGGCCTTTCCCAGGTCATCCAGAGCCCAACACGGGACAGTGGTCACACTCTGGATCAGGTTTTCTTGTCGGAGCAGTGGCAATGTGATCTGAAATTGGGGGAGCTCTTGGTGTCTCCCTTGTCATGGTCAGATCATCCCCTGTTTTCCATGGGATTCTCCAGTGCCACTACCCACTGCAGGAAGGCTGGACCCATTAGATTGGTCCACCTCTGGTGACCAAAGGACCTAGATAGGTTTCAGAGGGAGCTGGGGGCTGTTCCTGCTGTTCTGCTGCATGGTTTATCTGAAGCCTTAGTTGCTGCTTGGAATAAGGGTGTTGGATCAGATCACACCCAGAGTTGCTTATTGTGAGAAGGGTGGCCATATAAATGTGATTAATTAATAAATAAAAAGAATAATTGGGACCAGAATTTCTGTTGCTAAGTGATGCAGTCATAAAGTGTGACATCACGTGAACGCATTGCTTAGTGACAGCAATCCCAGCAGTCCCCATTACTGTTGTTAAGTGAGAATCACAGGTTGTTAAGTGAGGATCTCCTCTTGGCTTCCAATAAGCAAAGTCAGTGGGTAAGCTGGCAGGAAGTTGTGAATCCTGGGCAGGCTCACAAGCAGTCCTGGGCAGGCTCCTAAGTGTTGTGAAGTTGTGAACCCTGGGCGGGCTCATAAGTGGCTGCTACAGCCCAGTGCAAACACAACTAGGCTGGAGGTGGCTGCTGCCTGGGCTGAGAGGGTGTGCAAGCTGTCCTTGCTCCACTCCCCCCAGCTGACCTTCACTGTCTTCCTCCTCCCACTGGTGATGCGCGCCCAGCTAGGGATGGTGGAGTGCAGGGTGGCCAAAAGGGCAGAGACAGAAGGGAGATGGGTGGGTGGAAGTTGAAGTGCACCCTGCTGTCATAAATGCGGGTGGGCTTCCAAGTGCCTGAGTTTTGATCATGTGACTGTGGGGGCATTGCAGTGGCTGTTAACTTCAAGGACTGGGCATAAGTACCATTCATTCAGTGCCATCAACTTCAAATGGTCATTGAACGAACGATCATTGAGCAAGGACTACTTGTAGTAAAGAAATAGACTGGATTCTACTATTCCACTATTGTAATTCAGGGGATTCCACTGACATTTTGAAAATTGTAGGAGACTTCTGCTGAAGTTCGTTGTAATTTAAAGCTTCAGACCACTGGGTTCTAGCACCCGAGGGGATAGGGAGATGGAGTCTTTAGATATCAGGGCTGACTATAGGAAATATATAGCATTCTTTAATAACCTGGAATCATAAGATTTTATGTTATATGTATGGCACCCAAGAGTAGCAGCTGATGCCACACCAAAACCCAGCTGAGCATATCTCCAAGAGTGGAACACCTGTCTTCCGGGTTTCAATAATACATGCCAGGTCAACCCTCTCATCCATGATCAGGTCATAGATGAGGACAGCCTTGTTCAGACCAACCTGGCGTTCAGTAGCAGCAGCTGAAAGCCCAGGCCCTCGAAGCTCTGCTGATCGGGACCTTTTGTGTTTGATTCAGAAGCTTAGGATATTTTTAGAGGTGGCATAAATAATTTTTTTTTTAGTTTTAAATGTATTAGTTTTGAAATACATACAGTGCAAGAATATTTTTTTTACAGTTAAGTATACAGTGCAATCTATTTTAAGAGCATTCAAGAATAGTGTACAATATAATGCTCTCCTACAGCAACTGATTACTCTGAATTCTGCTTCTATTAATATATTCTTATTCATTTTAACAAGGAAAATAGAATTATGGGGAAGGATAAAGCGAATAGAAGTAATCTCATTCTTTGTTTTTGCCAGATGACCCATTCCAGCAGCCTGGGAGGTTAATAATAGATTTAATTATTCTATTACATCAATTATAATTCATCAATAGGAATTTTGAAAATATTTAGAGAAGCAGGAACTTAGTCTTCCTTTTTCTGTTAACGTCTTGTTCTGTTGGGAGATGTGATGCAGTGAAGAAGAACAAGGAGAACCACAAGTACCTGTTCTTCTGCATGCACTAAGGAATGTACTAACTGCATTCTTTTCTGGATTAGGTTTAAAATTGTTCTTAACAACATTCATCCTATAGACTGCATGCTCAATTAAATACTGGGAGGGAAGAGTATAAGATGCATAATCTTTCTATGCTAGCAGATCACTACTTCAGAATAATTTTTTCTGGCAAAAAGGCTAAAATGGAAGAGGAGCGAAGCAGTGAATTTCACTGAAGCAGTGCAGAGGAAAATCAGTCTCTCTGTTTTTGCTTGCAACATGACCGTTTCTGGCAAAAGAAAAAAGGAAGGTGATTTTTTATTTTTATTTTTTTGCCTGGGAGGACTGTCCTGTTTCTCAGCCCTTCCCCTATACAGAGAACTGCTTGAGTCTTCTGATCTTACATACCTCTGACTGTTTGACAAAAGAGAATTTTCCCTTTCGTACAGTAGATGTGTGATCTCTGTAGACTGCCTTCCCAAGAGCTGTGTTATGTGGGCTTTTTCCCTTTATCTGTTGCACTATGAAGTGATGATGATGGGCAAGGTGCTTTGCCTGTCAGGATGTTTGGCATCACACTGGAGGCCCATAGGATCTAGTGGAAGTGGAACGATCCATGCTGTGCGGTTTGTTGTCTTGTGGTAAGTTCTTCTCTCTTTTGGTGCTGAGTTGCTTACTGAGACAACCCATTTTCTGTGTTTGCACAATACACTGAACCATAAAGTACCCAAAATGGGTGGGGTTAGCGCAACATCATTACTATGAGTCCATATGTGTGCATGGGCACATACACAAACGTGTATGCAAAGTTAAAACTAATCAAACTTTCCATGTTCTGCAAAGGCAGCCACAAGATCTTCAACTAGAGGAAGTATCTTTATTACTAGTAGTGGTCTTCAACTAAGCTGGTTAAGCATTATAATTGTCTCTCATTCCAACCTCACTAGGCTCCCAGAAGGAAGCCAGGATATGAATGTAGTAATAGGAAACTTGCAGAAGGAGGCATTGCTTGCTATGGTACTCAGGCTCCTGGATTGGAGGCAGTGTGGTATTCTCTGGGTTCTGATGCCAGGGGTTTTGCTTGGAACTAGTTACAACACTACATCATACCCTCCCCAGAGTTTTGGGGGAGTGGTAAGGCCATGCTCTCATGATGTGGCACTATCAGTTACGTAATTGTCTAATCCTGGATGCTCCTGCTGTGTACCACATTGCCTTCTTCATGCCACCACAGTATGAAAGTAGGGTGTTAGAAGCCAGAATGGCACCTTTCCCACCCTCTGCTGCCTGCCCAAACAGATTGGCTTATTGTGCCATGTCTTTGTTGCTGTGAAATTGCTTGGCTGCCTCCATATGGCTTGTGGACATTAGCACTAGCCCAGTCTTTAATAAGTGGGCTTTAGCAGTGTTTCCACTGCAAAGCTTAGTTTTTGTACTACTTTTTGATTTCCTGTTTTATGTGTTTTCTCCGGCATAAAATAAGATGTTCCGTGGGTGTTCTGTTTTTGTAGTTAAAGTGAATTTCTTCAACCTCCTCTCCCTGAATCTAGCCATGGGCAATCTGGCACTAAGGAAAATCAGCATGCATACAATTTTCTTGATATCCATTTGGCTTCCTGACCTACCTGAGTGTTAATTTTTTAAGGTTATGCAAAATTAGGCACCAGCTTTTAAGTACAAAGCAAAGCACAAGCCTTCAGGTTAGTGTTTAATGCCAATGCTTTGGGATCATTAGGTATTCTTAGATTTTTTTTAAAAAAAGCTGCATTGTAATGCTTTGATTGGAAATGTGCTCATCTTACCTGTAAAACCGAGACTGGTTAAGGAGGGAGGTATAGAATATTCTGGTTGTCTAGAAAGGATAGAAAGCCAGATTGGTGCAGTGGTTAAGATACCAGGCTAGAAAGCAGGAGACTATGAATTCTAGTCCTGCCTTAGGCACAAAGCCAGCTGGGTGACCCTAGGCCAGTCTCTCTCTCTCAGCCTTAGGAAGCAGGCAATGGCAAACTACTTCCAAAAATCCTTGCCAAGAAAACTGCAGGGGCTTGTCCAGGCAGTTGCCAGGAGCCAGCACTGACTCGAAGGCACATACACACACTAGAAAGGATAGTGGGAAGCAGCCTCATAAATCTTTGCTTCCTGGTAAATGATTGGTTGGTTTTTTTTCTTTCGGGATTGGCAGTGCCTACCATGGTAGCTTATTCCTGGTTAACCAAATTATTCCATCTGCCTTTTAGCCATTATGTGTAGTTGCTGATGTTAAAAGATTATGTTTAAATCATCCATTGAATTCTATGGATTTTCAAAGAAGGAATATAAAATGCTTTGGTTGTAAAAAGCAGTATTGCTCTTCAAGTGTAAAACATGGCTTTATAGCCAAATTTCTGAATATAAATGAAATGTTCCTTTTGTTCTAATCTTTGTTTTCAATATTCATATTCTAAATGAGAAAGTATATAGTAACCATCACCTACATAAGGTAGTGAAACAAAACAAAATTAAAAGCTTAAAATGCAGAAACAGTTGATTGTGGGCAGGAACAGGAACAGAATTTGAAATTACATTGTGCAAAATACTGGTGACTAAGCCTTTCTTAGGCCTTTACAAGTTACAAAATATCACCAACCACTCCTTTTTAAATGCTTTAGAAAGGCATTCATTTTTGATGGAACAACTTAAATCTGGGTTGTATAAAAATAACCATTTCTTGCACCATTTGTTTCTTTAATAATGCCTGTTTATGTGAAAGAGAACACATGGCTGTAATTTGGGGATTTGTTATTTTAATTTTGTATTGTAAATCATATTAAACAATAGATGTTCAAAGATAATAGGGACGAATTTCAAAGAGAAATTGGCTTCCTAAAGAGCTCTGGAAAGGAAATACAGTATAAAGTGATCTTTGCATGTTTTATTCAGGTGTCCTTTTGTGCTCCACGAAGTTCAGGCAACAGTCATAACTTTGCTTTATGAAGTTCAATAGAGGTTCCTGGAGTTGAAAGTAGATGGCATACTTTACTCCCAGTCAACCAATTCATCAGTTTGGGCTGTAATCCTATGCAGAATAACCTGGAGAGGAGTAAATCACATCACTGTAGAAGAATTTAATTCTGAGATAACATGCAAAGAATCATTCTGTAGCTTTAACTTTCACTGCACATTAAAACAGAACTTAGTTAAATTTTGATGCAAAGCCATTATTCAATATTTTTCTCTTTCATTTATTATAGTCAAATGCTAAATAACAAAGCAGTATCAAAATTGACTTGGACTGTCTGTCTCAGTCCACATTGATCAAAAGGGGCTGTTACTAAAACCAACCTTTAATTGATTACTCCACAAATTAAATCAATCATTGTTTTAGCTGTTCTATACTAAAGCCATCACGACTACAATTCCATTCCTAAGATTTACAATGGAAGAATATTTTCCTCATGAGAGAGGAGTTGAGAAACAACTGGTCTTGGGACCGGGTTATTTGAGGGATCGCCTGTCTCCTGTGGTTTCTACCTGGCTGGTTAGAGCCAACGGAGTGGGCGTGCTCCAGGTCCCCTTGATTAAGCAGTGTCATCTTTTGGGACCCATGAACTGTGCCTTCTTTGCCATGGTGCCTGTCCTCTGGAATGAGCCCCAGGCTATTCTCCCAGGCCTTTGGTAGGAATTGAATCCCCCTTGTTAGACGTGAGTGATATAGTGTGTGTGTGTGTGTGCGCGCGCGCATTGGTGGGTTGATGTTGTCTGGACTGCCACTATTGTTTCTCTTACTGTATTTGCATTCTGTTTTATATTGTGAGCTAGTCAAAGTCAAAATCAAAATATATACATACATACACATTTTTATGAATAAAACCAGTCCTGAAATTAGAAATGATAGGGTGGGGCCTGAAAACTGGGGAAGAGATGTTTGGGGGCTGAGATCCTTGTCATACTGGAAGGGGGCTATACTTACTGATCTCTGCCACCCAGGATTTAAGATTCTTCAATTTAAATAATCCCAAATATTTATAGCATCAAGAAGAAGTGTTCCTTGCTGATGGTAAGGTCAGTAACAGTCTGCACATTTTAGCAAGTATGTCACAAGTACAAATAGAGTCCAGTTTTACTCCAACTATGCTCATGCTGTTCTGTGCAAGCTGATATCTCTAATCTTGCCTGTACCCCAATCAGGAGATACATACAATGTACTGAATGTAGGATGCTGAACCCAGATTAAGATTCCTATTAGTATACCAAAGTAAACCAGGGAGAGATATTGTAGATGCTAGACTAGGCTTACTTGCAGTAAGTAAGTGATGTTTTCTGTCCCAAATGGTATGTAACTCTTTTGCTGTCTAAGCATTTATTCTATGAATTTGTTGTTACTTATAGATACAGCTAAGAAATGATGGTGTGCTTTATCATCTGTGCATTCTAGGTAGGAGGTGACAATGTCAGTGATGTATTTTCACTGTTAAAACAGAGATAACGGAAGTGGTATATTTGAGACTAAAAATGATGTTCTTGAGACTTCATGAGCTGCTATTCCTTCTGACAGTTTGTGACAGCCGGGAGGGGGAGGAGGGAGGAAAAGAAGGCTATTTGCAGAGTTGCTTGGCTGCAATCCATAAATGATTATAACCTAAATCATATGAAATTATGACTTTAAAACTCTATAAATTGAACCTTTTCTGGTATCTGATATATGTGATTACAGTTTATAATGTCAGCACAGGAGTTACTATTCAAGCTGATTAGGCAAGAACATAGTCTTTTTGGTTTTTAAAAGCTTTTAAAATATTTAAATTTTAAAATATAGCTGAACCTCTTTATAATTTTCAGTGTTTGTTTTCATTGATTGGTTTTTTTTGTAAAGAAATTGGACAAAATATATAACCGAGTAGGCTTGTGGAGTATTTTCGCCCTCCCCTTTCATTTCATAATTCCCCTTTGTTAGTGGGACACTTGAAGCATTAAGTGAAACAGCTGTTTGCCAGAAGTGAAATGTGATACATAATAAAAATTATCTCTGGTTTAGCCCCCTTGGCTTTCTAGCAAAGGAATGTTTATCAGCAAAGGAGTCTTCCTCAGTTCTCATCTTTCTAATCAGAAAGCATTCTTGCTTTTTGAAAATGTACTACTACAATATCCATTTTAATTTATCATTTTAAAATTTCAAATTGGCGAATTTAAATTTTGGGCAGATGGGTATTATACTTCCTCTGTTTGCTGTTGGATTTACATGTTGATGTATCCAGTTATGGCCTTTCTTCCAACCCTTAGGAGCATTTTTCATAAGTGTGCAGACTGGAATCTGCTGTTGAGTAGGCAGAATCAGTAAGAAATCAAACAGGCTTCATATACAACTACAAAACAGCTCACTAAGGATATGGACTAGCTTCTGTGAATGCATTGAGAGGCAAAGTTGCCTGCCATTTCTCTGAGAAAATGTAGTTAGGCTACATATGGCTAGTACAGAAACGGAAGATACATTGCACCTCTTCCATCTGATCTAAAATCAGTAAAGGTGAAATACTGAAAACAGTATATTCTCAGCCAATGCATTAATTTCTAAGTCTATGCAAAGCATTCAGAAGAAGTGTTTGTTTATTTACTTATTTGTCAAATTTTATCACCGTCCATCTTCCCCCAAAGGAGGGACTCTGTTTCCTGATAAGATAGGAGTTAGCATTTCAGAGATGCTTACATGGGTGTTAAAGTTGAGATTTGTCTCATTCTTAGGATTTTAGACCTGGTGTACATCACTTTACACCAGGATTTATAAAATAAATCTCAATTAGTTGGGTTTGTACAATATAGTAAATAAATAATGGTTTACAAACCACAGTAGAGAGCCAGTTTGGTCCAGTAGTTAAGGCACCAGGCTAGAAACCAGGAGACTGAGAGTTCTAGTCCTGCCTTAGGCATAAAACCCAGCTGGGGGACCATGGGCCAGTCCCTCTCTCTCAGCCCAACCCACCTCACAGGGTTGCTGTTGGGGGGAAAATAGGAGGAGGAAGGAGTATTAGCTATGTTCACCGCCTTGAGTTATTTATAAAAATAATAAAGGTGGGATTTAAAAAAATCTAAACAACAGAAATAGGTGGGTTTACATAACATGTAAAACTAAAACCAAACAAACCATATTATTTCTTACGAGTGATGTAAGAATCAAGTCAACTAGAACAAGCTGGACTAAGATAGCTTTTCTTGATCCATAGCACTATGTGCACACAGTGCCCTCCTATCTCCGAATGCAGAGGTACTTGAGATATCAGGGAACCTGACTGAGGTACCAGATTTAAAAACTGGATATATTTTTGAGGATATTTAATAATACCTTAGAGAGTCAGTTGGGTGTTAAGGCACTGGCCTAGAAACTGGGAGACCATGGGTTCTAGTCCCACCTTGGACACAAAGCCAGCTTGGTGACCTTGGGCCAGTTACCCTCTCACAGCCCTAGGAAGAAGGCAATGGCAAACCACTTCCAAAAAACCTTGCCAAGAAAACTGCAGGCACTTGTCCAGGCAGTCTCCGAGAACTGGACACATTGAACAGATGATGATGATGATGATGAATAATAACTTGCATCTTTGTTCACCACTGGTTTACTTTTGTTTTAAAATGCTGTTGACAATTTCTTAACTTGATTTAGGCTGGTATAACAGTAATTACTGAAAAGGAGGAATATTTGAGGCAATTAATTTAAAAATTTAGGATTATTTTAATTACTCATTTTATCATTTTAACCTTGTATTTCTTGACATGAATACCTGGATCTGGTTGGAAAAACTGGCCTGAATGAAAATAACTATTGTACATATAATTTATAGAAGAAAGTCCAAAAGCTGGCTTGTAGCTAAACCTCAAAAAAACCAAGATTATGGCAACCAGCTTGATTGATAACTGGCAAATAGAGGGAGAAAACGTAGAGGCAGTGAAAGACTTTGTATTTCTAGGTGCAAAGATTACTGCAGATGCTGACTGCAGTCAGGAAATCAGAAGACATTTAATCCTTGGGAGAAGAGCAATGACAAATCTCAATAAAATAGTCAAGAGCAGAGACATCACACTGAGAACAAAGGCCCGCATAGTTAAAGCAATGGTGTTCCCCGTAGTAACATATGGCTGCGAGAGCTGGACCATAAGGAAGGCTGAGTGAAGGAAGATGATGCTTTGGAACTGTGGTGTTGGAGGAAAATTCTGAGAGTGCCTTGGACTGCAAGAAGATCCAACCAGTCCATCCTCCAGGAAATAAAGCCAGACTGCTCACTTGAGGGAATGATATTAAAGGCAAAACTGAAATACTTTGGCCACATAATGAGAAGACAGGACACCCTGGAGAAGATGCTGATGCTAGGGAGAGTGGAGGGCAAAAGGAAGAGGGGCCGACCAAGGGCAAGGTGGATGGATGATATTCTAGAGGTGATGGACCCGTCCCTGGGGGAGCTGGGGGTGTTGACAACCAACAGGAAGCTCTGGCATGGGCTGGTCCATGAAGTCACGAAGAGTCGGAAGCGAATGAACGAATAAACAACAAACATATAATTTATACTAGACAACCCATGACCCATTGGGTCATGATGTCATGAGTAAGGATGGCGAGCAGGGGGCTCCCATCCAGGCTGTAAAGCGCATGCGTAGCACTGAGGAATTAGGTAGCCATTCCAAGAGACACTGATCGGGCCACCTTAACCTTTGGGGTTTATATGTCTGGGTTTTTCCCACGCTTCTTCAGTTTGTTAGGATTTCCCTGTTATGTAGCAACAATAAAACACTAGAGACCTGTTCCTTGTCTCAGTGTGGTTCCTGGCTGTTAGGACACATTGTTTCAGAAATATTTTCTTACCTAAACAAAGAAACAGAATGACTACAGGTGGATTGCTATTGGTCCTGGATTTTGGACACATTCTTTACGTTAGCCCATTTGAGGTATGTTGATTCAAAAAGTGTTGCCCTATGACTCACTGTTTTGCCCAACTGAAGTTACAAACAGACAAACAGGAGAGTTTTAGTAGTATATACTGTAGATTATGTATCATGTTTTATTGTCATATGTAGTAACATGCACCACTTTGGGAACACGTGGGGGGCCAAGGCACAGAGGCACTGCTTTTCTGTAATAGCACCAGCCCTCTGCAGTGGCCTGCTGCTGGACATTAGATTAGCCCCAGTTTCAGCCTTACAGAAGCAATTGAAAATGGAACTCTTTCAGAGAATGTTTGAGGCTTGACATATACTTGTGGGGATTGTTTCTGGATTGTTTTGATTCTGGTTGGTGTAAGGTTTTTTTTTCTTGAATTTTATTAACTGTGATCTTTTAATGTTTCTGACAGCCAGATGGATGTAGTGATTTCTAGCATCAGGCTAGTCCTGCCTTAGTCACAAAGCCAGCTGGGTGATCCTGGGCCAGTCCCTCTCTCTCAGCCCTAGAAAGAAGGCAATGGCAAGCCACTTCTGAAAATCTTGCCAAGAATACTGTAGGGACTAATCTGCACACACCCAAAAGTTTCTACTTTTGTGAAACTGGGGAGAGCCCAGTGGGAATGTGGCAGGATTCAAACGTAATAAACAAATTACCAACAAGAAGGTGAAGAGAGTATTCTCTGTATATTGAGTTGCTTTGTGTGTGTCAGGATGTGTGTGTGCCTTAGCAGCGTGTATGCATATAGAGTAATACAATTTGCTGTAGGTTAAGAAGAGCTCTGCTGTACTAGACTAACAGAACTATATACTCCAGTATCCTGCCTCAAGCAGCAGCTGGCTAAATGCCTTTGGCAAGCACATAAATGGGGACACGAAGGCGGCACCTTCCTTTTGCGTCCAGCAGTTGACACTCATAACACTCATTGTCTCTGAATACGATGACTTGGTTAACTCAGACTCCCTGTCTCAGACTGTGTTGGCCCTGCTTAATTGCATTCATAGACATAGACCAGCCCTTTGTGAGGCCAGTCAGCCTCACAATAAATGCCGCTGAATTGTGATTTTAATGTGTCAGAAGGAGAAATACACGGCGAGTAATCTTGTGAATTGTTTTTCATTAAATTAATTAAACTCAATTTCAATTCAATCCAATTTAGTTTTTGTCCTAGCTTCATCACCTTGGTTGTCCTAATTCTATTTCCTTTGGATGCCATTGGCTTGAAAAAGGCTGGGCATCCTTGCCCTATGCACCATTGAAATCAATGGTCGTGAACCCTTCATTGCTTTACTAAAGGAATCTACTACAATGCCTATAGGCTTCACTATCTAGTCAGCATTTGGCTATAGGAGACACTGTTGCATATGGCATTTTGTAGGCTTGGGTTGAGTTAACCAATTGACTGGTTGCCACAGACTGCAACAGAGCTATTTCTTGGCTCTGATATATTCTGAGAATGAGACTAAGTATTCACAGGGAAAGTGACAACTTTAGGTTGCAGGAAATGAATGAAAAAGGTCTCTGCTTCCAGTAAATCTGAACTCTAATAATACCTGGAAAACAGGCGTTATTAGAGTGAGATCTCCTCCAAATCTATCTAGTACTTAAAACTTTCTTAAATACAATACTGTAGTCCTTCCTATCAATAACTAGTTTTAGGCTGTCCATCGTATGAGAACATCCTTGTACCTTGTTCACACTGCCTTTGAAGTTCTGGAGTCTTCATGGGGAGACTCTAGCTTCACTGAGGTATTAAAAAGAAGCGTACGACTCACCATGGGATTAACATTGGCCTTCCTTCTATAAAGTCTCATTGTTGTGGCAAAGAAGAGCAACAGTTGCCTGCAGCAGGAAAGGATTGCTTGGACAGTTGTAGAGGGCAGTGGTCATAAAAGTCAAGCTGGCAGCTGTGACCATGTCCTTGTGGCTGCTATCTTGACAGATGCCCTTGTGAATATGCAAATCTTCCAGAGACTCTTGAGCCCAGCTTACATAGAAACCTTTCTACATATTATTGTGAAGGCTCCTACTTTCAGTAAAGAGCTACAGGTAGTCCTTGCTTAATGACCATTTGTTAATGACAGTTCGGAGATACAACAGGTCTAAAAAAAAGTTACGACCTGTCCTCAAAGTTATGACCGTTGCACCATCACCACCACCTGCAGTCATGTGATCACAATTTGGGTGCTTGGTAACCAGCTCACATTTATGACCAGTTACAGCATCCTGCAGTCACGTGATTGCATACTGCGACTTACCCAGCTGGCTTCCGATAAGCCAGATCAATAGGGAACCATTGATTCGCTTAATGACTGTTGTAAAAATGGTCGTAAAATCAGATCCTGTCATGTGATGCCTTGCTTAATGACATCACTTAGTGACTGAAATTCAGGTCCCAATTCTGGTGGTTAAGCAAGGACTACCTGTATTCATTCCTACTTTAGTGGTAAGATGTATGCTGCTTTGTAGCTCCTGAGCAGAGTGTCTAGGTCCAAAGAGTTGAATTGCTGGGGAAAGATCTCATTTCCAGCTGAAATGCAGGAAAGCTTAACTAGTTTGGCAATATATTTTGTGAAAGGTACAGTGGCTTATAGAGGGACGCGGTGGCGCTGCGGGTTAAACCGCTGAGCTGTCGATCGGAAGGTCGGTGGTTCGAAACCGCGCGGCGGGGTGAGCTCCCGTTGCTAGTCCCAGCTCCTGCACACCAAGCAGTTCGAAAACATGCAAATGTGAGTAGATCAATTGGTACCGCTTCGGCGGGAAGGTAACGGCGTTCCGTGTCGTCATGCTGGCCACATGACCCGGAAGTGTCCCTAGGGACAACGCCGGCTCTAAGGCTTAGAAACGGAGATGAGCACCGCCCCCTAGAGTCGGACACGACTGGACTTTACGTCAAGGGAAACCTTTACCTTTACCTTTACAGTGGCTTATAGTTGAACAGCTCTTACCTGTTATTTTAGTACACTCTCTAGACTTATGCTAATGCTCAGTGAAGGATGAGAATTTAAAGACAACTTGTAAAAAAAGATTCTTAAAGAATTTGGGCACAGCGCCAGTTCACAAATCTAAAATCTTCTCTCACAAGATGCATCCTAGCAATAACTGGGCATATGAATGTGTGAAGAACATTATGTGCTTACCTACCAACTGTCACAAATTTCCCAGAACCACCATATTTCTCAAAGTACGGTCTTACAGTAAAACCCTGTCCCAGAAAAATCCTAGATCTCATATAGCTGAAATCAGTAAACTTATTTTGAACAATTTCATGACATCCCCCCCAGACTTTTTGTTTTACTTATTCCCCCTCCAGAATACTTCTTCTGGGCTTGGTCATTTAATCTCAATTTTATCAACACAGAATTTATCGTATTTACCCAAAAGGAAGACAGCTCTTAATTTAAGGTGGTTCCCTTGAAAAGGATGCATAAACAAACAAAAAATTGTAAACACATAAAAAGTCCTCTGTGGTACCCACCTTCTCTACCTTGTCAACCCAAAGTTGCTAGCATCAGCTGAAACCAATCCTGATATTTCCTTTTATCCCATAAATATGCACAGGTCATACCCTTGAATCTATGGCAACCTGCAGCCATTTCACTTCTTGCTCATTTCTTTGTTTTCAACAGCTGTTCTTAAAACATCGCAGGTGACAATTTGGGTCCTGTGGTATAAATAGTATCTTCTTCCTGTGGCTGAAAGTACTATCTTTCTGCAGACAATGAAGAACAAATGCAATTTGATAATGGTTAAATATACACAGTTGCCTCCATACCTGCAGTTTAGGACTAGCAATATTTCTTTACATCCAGGACCATAGGAGGTTATTATATGCTTAAACAGGGCAGAGAAATTTATGAGTATCTTTGGAAGAATTCTGTTGCATGCAAAGTGAGGTTTAGGTTACAAATGTGCTGCTTTGGGTGAGGGGGCGGTGGTGGAAATAAAGGATGTTGTCCCTCATCAGAAGCTGCAGCAAAGTTGCAGAGGTGCTTCTAATTCTGTTTAAGAAGGGTGAATCTTACTCTTCTTGTATCTGGGAATGTACTAACTGATATCAGCTGAATCATGACTGAGTAGGCAGGTATAGGCAGTATAATGTAGGCACTGTGTAGTTTCCTGTAAGGACTCCTACAGGAATAAGCCATATTTAATCTAGAGATTCAAAGGATGATTTTTTTTAACTGATGGCCTGCTTGCTTCTGAGTAGGCAAGCCCAGATAAGTTCACTTTGGAAGTTTTAATTTTATTTTCTCTAGTTTGCCTTTGATCCCATCAAAATGGGAATATGCCTTTTATAAATTCAACTGTAAAAAGTTCTCTACCCCTGCTCTAAACATAATGAAGAACACATAAAGAAAACATTGGACATCTTATGGCTTGACCTGTACAAAGAATATCCATTAAAGGCTTGAGAAACAGAATATACATCAGAGAGGAAAATACAACATTTTCACCTTTTCGCTTTTACCTTTTAAGCCTTCAGGTCAGACCTGATACTTTGGACTGCAAGGACACATCCATATAAGATTCTCAGTGACAATTCAGAAGTGGTTTGCTTTCTTCCAGGATGTTTCCATTTGATCCTAGTGGTCTCTCATCCAAATAATAACAAGTTCTCTCTCTGCTCAGCTGCTTTGAGATCAGTCAAGGTCAGAAAGGTGCTGCCACCTGCTGAGGCTGTCCTGTAAAAGAAATTGAGATAAACGTTTCCCTTTTTTGATTATGAAAAGTTGGCAAGTATGTAAGTCTGACACAAACACTCTGCATATACAATTTCAGCTTCTAATCTAGATGCAGTTTCCACCTTTGCAGAAAGAACAGAATTTTATGCTGTTACACATAGTTTTAGTTTAAAATGTCAGACTCTTCTTCCTGTAACAGACAACTTTGCTGCTTTCTGAGAATCAAGATGAAGCTGCATTCCACAGAGCGCCTCTCATATGTAACATTATTCATGTAATTGCATTCCTAAAACAGTCAGGAAATACTGCTTACAGAAAATTTGTCTAGGCAAACAAACATCTTTGCCAGGTTTCATTTCAAAGTTTGTGTGGATAGGAATAGCCATGTACAGAAATAAATCACAGAAACATTCCATAGAGTAACCCAGAAATTAATCATTCTGGGTGGAATAAGTACAACTGAGAATTTAAAAGCTGGTTGGGAAACAAGGTGAAATCATTCTTGAGCTTTGGAAAAGCAAGCACTGAAAAAACTCAAGCAACCTCACATATTTCAAGGTCAAAAGTAGTAATATATGGTAACTTACCTCTATCATTATATTCTTCTACCCACGTTCTTAATACTAAGGCAAAAGTCAGGAATCATTTGGAAGCCCCACTACCTACACTTTTAATCTCTTCTCTAGCAGGAGGCTTAATTAACATTTTGCAGCATTAGTAGCCCCATCTGGAAATTACTATTCAACCACCCACATTAATACCCAAGCTTTTTCCCCTTTCCTTTAATTAAAATGCTGTCAGAACAGTTAGTAAGAACTTCCTGAAGTTAACAGTTCTATAGCAACATGTTGAAAACTGCATGGAAGCTTGTGCTGATCTATACTTAGAGTATGGCTTTTTCTCTTTGAAAGTTTTATTAACTAGAGATTAATGGGGGGGTGTCACTTCTAAGTAGGAAAACAAACAAGTGAGGAAATTAATTTATTAGGAGTATATCCTGCCTTTCTGCTTGGAGTTCAAGATAGCATGTATAGCACCTACAATCTTACGAAGTAGGTAAGTCTGAGAGAGAATGATTAGCCTAAAGTCAGCCACTGAGCTTCTGCAGCTGAACCTGGGAAGTTAAAAAAAAAAATCTACCTACCAACCGTACCACACCTGCACGGTAGATTGTGGTTCATAGCCTTCATCCTTCAGTGAACTGATTTAGGAGGAGGATGATATCTCAACCAGTCTTTTAAGTAAAATACACTAAATTTTCTACTTCTAACTTGCATGTGAAATCAAAGCATAACAAAAAGGATGGTAGGAGAGTTAAAATTTGGTGTTTCTCTAATAGCTGAAGAAGTATGATAAAATTAAGGAAACCTATAATTAGGTTAAAAAATATAGAAATACATACATGATTAATTGCTTTCATATATAAAATATCCTCTATAATAATGCTTTTTTTTTTTAAGCAGAGGGACTGAATCATTTTTGGAAGGTTACAAAGAACAAAGAAGAGCACCATACTAAAAGGAGTGGAGGGAGTTAAAATGATGAGGTCTAGAAGACAAATAAGCTCACATTAATATAGTTGTAAAAAATCTGCCATGCTTAGAACAAAATCCAGTAATACCAAATATAGAAGGTAATAAACATGGAGCATTTCTAATCTTTCTGAGTTCAAAAGTTAAAACAAACCAATATATATTTAGGAAATGGGAATTAGGAATTAGGAAAATGTGTGTGTGTGTGTGTGTGTGTGTGTATATATATTTGGTGTGTGTGTGTGTGTATATATATATATATATATATATAGTAAAGGTAAAGGTTTCCCTCGACGTAAAGTCCAGTCGTGTCCGACTCTAGGGGGCGGTGCTCATCTCCGTTTCTAAGCCTTAGAGCCGGCGTTGTCATAGACACTTCCGGGTCACGTGGCCAGCATGACGACACGGAACGCCGTTACCTTCCCGCCAAAGCGGTACCTATTGATCTACTCACATTTGCATGTTTTAGACACAGGTGAATTTATTAGGGAAAGCTGTGTAGATATATGTATTTTGGAGAAATTTGCTTACAAAACCAAATGTGAAGTTCTTGCAAGATTTTTTAAAATGCAAACATTTTGCACAAAGAACAAAGTTGACTTAGTCTACACAACCCTGAGCATAAAACACAAATCCACTTATACCAATTCCCATGAATAGAAATTACAGCAATCCTTATTCAACCATGATGCAGATAATCAATGTGAATTGTATACTTCATGGATACAAATAATGAAAAATAAGTATGTACATTGTTAACAGAATGTTTAAGTTTCATTGAATACTTTCTGGGAACATGCTGTGAAAATCTGGAAAACAGTAGAATGTGAATTTCAAGTAGAAGTCAGCTGTAAGCTACTTTGAACTCGAGCATTGAGCAGGGGACTCAGTGGCCTAGATAAACCTTTCCGTTGCTTTGATTCTGGGTTATATTAGCTAAATTAAGAATTTTTCAGAATGGCAGTAGTGATGTGGTAAGATCACTGGAGAACATTTTTCAGTCTCTGCATGTATGTGTTTTAAATAGTAAGATAAATATTAATGCTGCAGTTATTATATGGAGATTTAAGAATACCAGTGCTGAAAATTGAAATATATTGGCCTCGCTGTTAATAGAATAAAGCTTTAAACTTTGTAGTAATATATCTAAAAGACTGGTATTTCAGCATGCCTGTTCAGCATCTGCTGCTGTATTTTCTGATTGTGAACTAAAACTCATTACTCATGCTTGTTTATGTATGTGATGCCTTATTAAGTTTTAGTGTTTGTTATTCCTTATAGTTTATTATTTTTAAAATTAATTTTAAGAGCCCTTACATGAGCACTACCACAAACTGGCTGGGTTCTTTTATCAAACTAAGCCATAAGGTGGCTTTATTTGGCTTATGATTTAGTATGATGTGTGGAATCAGCCTTTTGTCGTCCATTTAGCAAACTCTGGTTAATCAACCTATACTATAATGCAATACATGAATCTAGCCCATAATCCACATTATAATGCAATACATGAATCTGTATATAGAATCTATCCATATGGATTGTCTTATTTTTCCCTAAAAAATTAATGGTTGAATCTTAAAATTGAAATTTAGGTGATCTTCAACCTTCAATAACACTGTACTGTATATTTTTGTTTTCTTGTTTATACAGTTGATGGGATAGACAAGGTATCAGTTGCCAACTCAGATGGGACAAATCCAGGATCCCAAACACCTCCTTTTAAGAGGAAGGGCAAACTTTCAACAATTGGTAAAATCTTCAAACCATGGAAATGGCGAAAGAAGAAAACAAGTGAAAAATTTATAGAAACGTCAGCAGGTATGACTGTTGATACTGACAAATACTTTATGAAGCCTGAAAAGATTATAATTGTTAGAGTTGAGAAGAGCCATGCAATTAGTTCTACCATATTAACTTTGCAGATTTGAGCATTTTTAATGTTGAACCCTATCTCTCATCTTGATTTTTGCCAGCTCTTCAAAATTTGCCTAATGTTACCCATTTTCTTGCATTTCTATCCTTCAGCATTTCTGTACTCCTTCAAATTTATTTTTTCCCATGGATGAACATAGTAGTTGTCCCCCAAATACCCTGGGTTTTTTTTATATACTTTAATCTTGTTACACTGAACTCTTGGCTCCTGACTTACTGCTCTGAGTCTTAATCCCTTGAATGCCACCCACACTTCAGCTTTCCCATTATAGCAAGCAATTAGCTGTAAGATCCTTAAAGATCAAATAGTTGTGTGGAAATTATTCTCCACAGATTAAAGCTCAGATGCTAAGTCTTTTAGAACTCTAATTATTTTCATTTAATTAAAATGAAACAGAATAATATATTCCAAAAGCCCATTTAAAGTGAATTGTCTCATAGTCTCTGGTTGATTTTATTTTTATTTCTGTAAATTTAATAGGACATAAGTAAATTGGTGTTTTTTTAGAAAATTGTTCCTCTAATTTCAGTTTTTTTTTCCGTGTTATTAAAATACAATTATATCTCAACAAATTTAGGTGAGGATGTATACAGCTAAGAAAAATATTTATGCTATGTGCATAAAGACTTTCAATGGAGGAGTGACTTTTCTGTGATACACTGAGAAAGAGGAGATGAATATAGTTCATTAGTGATGTTTGGGGTATAATAGTCCTGACACTTGCCTTTTGAGATCAAGAAACACAACAGATTTAATATCTCTAAAATATGTATATAGGTGTGCATACTCTTTCTCTCTGCCTTCAAACAATGCTTAAAAGCCACTTTTTTATTTGCATAATTTCTTAAGATTTATTCCTACCAAATTATATTTAAATGTATAGTCACCGTTTCTATTTATCCTTCCTTGTCTGCTGCCCTCCATTCCCTGGCCTCTTTTGACCTATGAAATGTAAACTCTGAATTCCTTGAAGGCAGAAGCAAGTCTTTTTAGCTGTAAAATTCTGTAAAGTGCCATGTATATTAATGGCAGCATATCACTGATAATCTGGGAGACAAAACTGTTTTACTGCTGAGGTGGAATTCAGATGTTTTGTAAAATGCAAAAGTGCTAATTGTAAAGTAACACAGTTGTGCCCAATAATCTGTTCCTTTAAAGAAGTTTTAATCAGATTGAAACATAAGCGGTACAGTCATTTCTTGAGAGTGTCTGAGAGGAAAAATCGTAGGAATGTTTAAATCCTCAAATATTGGAGAAGTACAATTGTTAGATTTGATGGAGAAATAGTATACTTTACAGTTAAATATGAACATGAAAATAAAATACGTACATCATAATACTTGCAAGCCTACTTATTATGTATGAACTTGGAATGTAATTCATGGCAGAACACAGTTTCTAGACATTTTTGGGTTCAGTCTCAGCATTTTTACTTTAAAAACAAACAAAAATATTTAAAAGGTATTGAGTTGAAGATTTGGGAATATTTTTGCTAAAATTTGGAGAGCAATTGCCAGTAACACCAGCGATCTGATTCTGAGCAAATCAGGTTTATACGTTGATAAGGACTTTAGAAATGTTGACCAAGTTATTTATAAAACTTCATTTTTGACATAGAATAAAACAATAGCAAGTTGTATAAATTGCACTTTGAAGAAGCTGGATAGAGAGAGTACTGATACTTTTGAAAATGGTGTTGGAGAAGCCTCTTGAACATACCATGGACAGCCAAGAAAACAAACAGATCATAGAACGAATCAATCCAGAGTTCTCTCTTGAGGCACAAATGAGCAGGCTCAAATTATCATAGTCTGGACATGTTATGTGAAGACTTAGTTCTCTTGAGAAGTCTATAATGTTGGGAAAGGTGGAAGGAAAGAAAAAAAGGATGACTAGCATAAGGTGGATGGACTCAATTACAGAGGCAATGGGTCTACTGTTGGAAGATCTGAAAGTCCAGGTTGAGGACAGATTGTCCTGGAGAAAATCTATGTAGTTGCCACTTGATGGCACATAATCAAAAAGGATAAATATACGCTAGCAGCATGCAAAGGATATAAGGGATGCCTGTGACAAGCTATAATGAAGCTGTGCATAGCACAAGGCACCCACCTCTTGTAATATTTCCCTTATTCTTATGTTTTTGGATTGTTCTTTTAATATTAATTTGAACTATCGTACCACACATACCTTCCCTAATGTTTAGACCAGTTGGACAGAATCATACTCAGTAAGCTGGTTCCTGATGCATCACATTACATCAACTAGATTGATATATCACAAGACAAGATCATTATTAAAATACGGTATACATATCACCAAGCCTTGGATGGGTTTGGAGAAGTTATCTCGGATTTATAATTATGACATGTCAATCCTGCTAGGTAGACCAGACCAGAAAATCAATTCAGGAAAGTTAAAACTACTTTTATTGAGATTGGCTATAATAACAGAATCTTCCAAGTCTGATTGTGCTGTACTTCCATCTGCCTGAACTGCTTCCAAATTTTATCTCATTGCTGTTGATTTAAAAAACGTTTCGGCCCCTTTTGCCTAGGTAATTGTTCTTACATGTGGGAAGTACAAAAACATCTGTTTGGAGAACATGTGAAACATCCAAAGTTAGTAGTTACTATTTGTCTCTTTTGAAAATAAGGCAAAACAGAGAAAGGAAAATTAATAATTAAAGAGCTTTTTGAAGTACAGAAGTGGAAAAGCATACAGAATAGGATTTTAGAAAGAGAAGCATTCCATGGCTGGTCTAGAAATTACATTTCAGGAGGGTAGGCTATGCAGAAATGGTAACTGGGGGAAATCAGTGACAGCAAAAGTTTAAATTCACATGGGATGTTAGTCTTAAATAACAAACTCTAGCAAAATTTTAAGGGATTGGAAGGGGGAATTGGGCATTGCTATGCTTTATTTGTATATGATGTTTGCGATTGCCCCTCAACTGACTTTTGTACTGCATTCATGACATCCCACATCTTGGATAACATGCACATTTTCTGTATAAACCTAATACCTCTGTCAGAACCATTGCTCCAAGGCTTATTTTTCCTTATTTTTGCATTTTCCTGTCAGGAGTAGTATTTTAAAAAAAGGAAGAAAACACCATAAAATCTAGCTCTTGAAAGCAGAGATTAAATTTTTTATAACTTAGTGCATCAACGCATGAGAAAAGTTCCCTTGTACAAAAAATAGTAAGATGTGGCTGAAATTGAATCTTGAGACTATGAATCTGGCTCTGAGCCAACATCATGTTGTCTATTTGTTATGACATATGCTAGCACTGGAATTGACTAGCTAATGGAATCTGCACAAGAGAATTTCCTGAACCATGAGGCTATAAGTGATGTAACTTTCTTAGTATGCATGTTTTAGTTTTCAGAAGTATATTGTTTTTAAGACAGAAATGTCTGCATTTAGCATAAATAAAAAGAATGTGTCCTTGTCACATAATGCAACTTCTATGCTTGAACAGAGAATATAAAAATCTAGCAATGTAAACTTGCTTACTACCTCTCCGTAGCACTATTTTCTGCTCAGTATCCCTTATTAGATAATTACATACATATGTACCCATCACGCTATTCCTTTTGGAGTAAGCAACATTATGCAAAATGCCAAAAAGGAGTAAAAATTAGTAGCAAGCAAAACAAATGAAAGGGAGAGATAAAAAGAGGGAAAGAAACACACTTCATACTAACCCTATTACCTCTCCATATTTTCTTATCTGTGTAAACCATCCTTGCTTCCACCATATTCATGTACTGCTTCATACACTGACTTTTGCTATTTAAACTTCTGAGTTCTCCCTTTCTGAGCAATTCATCAACTGCTTCCAATCAGTTTTTCATTCTCTTTCTTTTTGATCCATTCACTCTTCCTTCAAATACTTGTTTTGCAATTTGATCCTCATTCATTCTAATACTACTAAACAATAAATATAATACACTCTGAAAGATGAAAGCCAAAATTACCTTTGTTTAATTTTTTTGGTTGTCTTAGTTTATTTTTACAGAATAATGTCTAACTTTTTCTATTTTTTTTAAGTGCTGGAAAGAAAGATATCAACAAGACAGAGCAGAGAGGAGCTAATAAGAAGGGGTGTCCTAAAGGAAATAAATGAGCAAGGTGATCACAATTTATATAGGTTAATAGACCTTATATTTCATTTAAATGATGATGAATGTTGTTCCCCTTGCTTTGAAATGTATCATTCATTGCCACAGTCTGTAGCTGAGATTGATAATGTGACAATCACGTATCTCTAGATAAGCCTTTTGGCTCATGGTATCCAAGTAATTTTTGGCTGAAAAATAATACTGAAAAGCAGTGCATTTGACTCCAGGTGCTCTTTTCTTTTCTCCCCAGGAGTGCTCAGATTGTTTTGCAGTGCAAGGAACATAGAGACTTGAAGGTCTCCAGAAAACAAATGAAGGGAGAAAAAACAGAAAGCTGTTGTATGATAAGCTTAGGGACTTTGGGGGAGCAACAGAGAGCAACCTAACATGGGAAGACAGTGGGAGTTCATGTGGGACAGAAGAAAGAGAGGAGTGAGTGGCTTGGGGGAGTGAATTTTGTGTGGTAGGAAATAGAGTGAGAGAATTGGTGGGGTGATTTTGTAAAAGAGAGAGATAATTGTTTAGGGGTTTTAAAGGAATAGGTTTGGGTTCTGCCCCTAAAATCCCATTACTGTCTTGTATTCAGGCTCTTGGTCAAGTTTTTAATCTTTTTATCCTAATCAGTTAGCCTTTCTATGAAATTGGTGCTTTGCTTTGACCAGACTAATCATGGGAGACATTTGTGAATGGTCAACCACCACCCAGAGCTGTTTTGGAGTAGAGTGGCATAAAAATATCAGGGAGGGAGGGGAGAGAAGGAAGGAAGGGACGTTTTGTGACAGTGCCTGTGGCACTTTCTTAAAATTCTCCCCCAAATTAGAGATGAGTCCTCTGTTCTAGTACCATGACAGAAATGCATTCTTTCTAGCCCCAGTTAACCGGCTTAGATGCATACCTGTTTCTTGTGAAATGCTTTAACTTGGACTTCCATTGTTAGCACAGTGTAGTCTGCCATTACTCACTATTGGAGAATATGCAATAAATAAATATCCTTGAAGGACAAATTGGCAGTAATGGTCATCACATATTTCATAGTTGCAATTCTGCTGTATTTTTCTCAGTAAAATTTTATTTCTAATCTCAGCAGCATTTCTATCTTAACATACAAGATCCAGGATCTTGACTTAAGATACATTAATTACATGCAACTGACTCCTCTTTGTTTTCATAATGGGGCTGATATCTGGGATGGCACTCTCCGAAATATAGCATCCTGGTTGGAGCCAGTTTTGCTATGTATTTCTAAATACATTCTTCCTGCATACTTAGGATAGAAGTGGTTGTGATAGAAGTAATGGAATAGAAGGGAGTCAATTCCTCCTCTTTTTGCAACCATTCATGCTTGCTCAAAATATGCTCCAGAGTTCTCCAATATTCTGAAGTCATTTTTGAAGACATGTAGGGGCAGAGAGAGGAGGCAGAGGGGCAGGGAAGTGGTGGAAGCCCAGACTTCAGTTCACTTAACCCAGTTAAGTGAACCCAATTAAGTGAACTTTATGATGTGTGAACTTCAACTCCCAGAATTCCCCAGCCAGCATGCTCGCTGGGGAATTCTGGGAATTGAAGTCCACACATCTTAAAAGTTGTTGAGTTTGAGAAACAACGACTTAACCCATATCCAGATTCTCCATGCATGCTTTAGAGACAGATGTTCTGAGCAAGGAAAACAGCTAATGTGTAAATTATGTGACTCATGCTCGTGGAGACATGTTTTTATAAATGGGAAACCTTTAAATAAGAAATTCATACAAATGCCTTCAGAACTAGCCAATATTTTTGTTTTCATTTCAGATGTGGACGCAACAGTGAATTATGAAATCTCCAATGGTCACACGATAGTAATTACAGAAGAGGTCATACAGGAAGAAAATGTAAAAACCAAAGAAGACAATAGTTCATTATCAGCAAAAGCACCTGCTTCTGAAGAGAAAAAGGAGGATAAAAAAGGTATTTTAAATGCAACCCATCTGAATGTACTTAGCTGTTTAAAAATCCAATCACCCCATGTAATTTAAATAGTGTATACTATTATGAAACAAACCTGTTTATAACCACAAGGGAGAATGTGGTTAAGTGGAGAAAAGAGCTTCGATTTATTTAAAAAAAGTCTGCCCTTTTTCCAGACTTAGGATAATTTATAAAGTGCATGTTCTTGCTAACGTGTCATTTACGAGTTATTGCTACTCCTTATCCGTTCGAAGACATTGCTCAAATGAAAGAAGGCTGAGCTCAGAATCTTAATAAGCAATTGCTGTACATTTTGGAAGTTAACATGGGATAAAATAATCCTTAACAAAGCTGCTACTCTCATCCAGGCTTTTCTTTGGCTGTGTGAAAATACCCTTGTACATAAAAGCATACATATTTCCTATGGGAATTGCTGCTAGCTACTATACAGTTAGGTGATCTGTTACATGAAGAATTGTATCCAGGAAAATGAAAGACAGGAAGACTTTTCCTGTTACAGTAGCCAATACTGCTTCAGATTATTGTGTTTTGTTGTTAATTTTAATTTTTTAAAGTGTACATTTCTAATGTTTTCTCTCTGAGAAATAAAGTTTGCCTTAAAAACATGGCTACAATTCTGCTCATGGATATACAGTATATCCTATACTAATATCAGGAAAGCTTCCTTATATATAACAAAATGCAAGATTATGCACTGAACAAGACTTTTAACAATAGAGCAAATGCAGTTACTGGAAATCCTCATTTTTCTGCATCTCAGTGCAGTGCACTCTGCATGCAAATTTCCAAATTTCTGCTGCAGTATACTTCATTTTTCATGATGATATTATGTTATAATTTGCATCATTTGCTTGATGATATCACAAAGATGACATGAATCCCCTCAGTGCCATTGCTCTGTGATTCACTGAACACCCCACCCCCCAATTAGTACTTCTAATTATGTTAAGAGCATAGGTGATTAGAGCTTAATAGGCTGGTACAAAGAATAAGATTTCAAGGGAAAGCTATTACAGCTAAACAGCTCTAGAAACAATCCTTCTGAAACTTATACAGTAAATGCTTACAGATGCCTTCTATGTTTGACTAGTACGCTTAACAATGATGTTAACAAACTCAGCCCCCCAGAGCGGCCTCTCTTGCCCACCCAAACCCAACACTCCCCGTGGTTTACGGAGGAACTGAGGGTATTGAAGAGGGTTAAGAGAGGCCTAGAGCGCTGCTGGAGAAAGACAAAAACCGAACCCGACCAAACACAAGCTAAAGCTGCGATTAAGGCCTACCTTGTGGCGGTAAGAGCGGCGAAGTGCCAGTACTTCTCCGCTCTTATTGCGTCTGCAGAATGCCGCCTGACAGCCCTGTTTAAGATTACCCAATCCCTTTTAGGGAAAGGGGAGTCAGAAATCCATCTGCAGGGCCGTGTGGAGGAATTTTCGGGGCACCTGCAGGATAAAATCGTTGGGATCTGGACTGAATTGGAATTCAAGCGTGAGACAGAGTCAGAGGAGATACCCAGGGAACGTACTTACCAGGTTATCTGGGATCAGTTCGATCCTGTTGAACCTGAGGAAGTGGACAGGATCCTCCAGACTGTAAATGCTACCACTTGCCAATTAGACCCATGCCTCTCCTGGCTGGTGAAAGCAGCGTGGGAGGTGACATGTGGCTGGGTCCAGGCGATGGTAAACACATCTTTGGGGGGGGGGTGTTCCCAGCAGCCTTTAAGGAAGCACTAGTGCACCCCCTCCTCAAGAAACCATCGCTGGTCCCTACTATACTGGACAATTTTCGCCCAGTCTCCCACCTCCCCTTTTTGGGGAAGGTGGTTGAGAAAGTGGTGGCTTTGCAGCTCCAGAGGATTTTGGATGAAACGGATTATCTAGACCCCTTTCAGTCAGGTTTCAGGCCCGGTTATGGGACGGAAATGGCATTGGTCGCACTTATGGATGACCTCTGGTGGGAGCGAGATGGAGGCAGTGCATCCATCCTTGCTCTTCTTGATCTCTCAGCGGCTTTCGATACCATCGACCATGGTATCCTTCTGGACCAACTTAGGGAGTTGGGGGTGGGCAGCGTGGTTCTGCGCTGGTTCATCTCCTTCCTCCAGGGTCAGTCCCAGTCGGTGTTGATAGGGAGAGAGAGATCCGGCCTGCGGCCCCTCCTTTGTGGGGTGCTGCAGGGTTCAGTATTCTCTCCGCTCCTTTTTAACATCTACATGAAACCACTGGGTGAGATCATCCGTCACTACGGGGTGAGGTATCATCAATATACAGATGATACCCAATTATACATCTCCATCCTGGGTGAAGTAAGTGATGCTGTGGTCACCCTCTCCGAGTGCCTGGGGACTGTGGGGGCTTGGATGGGGGACAACAGGTTGCAGCTGAACCCAGGGAAGACGGAGTGGCTGTGGATTAATGGCTCCTCGATTTCTGGGAAATTGTCATCTTTAGTTCTAGATGGGGTTGCACTGCCCCAAACAGACCCGGTGCGTAACTTGGGGGTCCTCCTGGACTCACGTCTCCTGCTCGAAGAGCAGGTGGCAGCCATGGCTAGGAGGGCCTTTGCTCACCTTCGGGTTGTGTGCCAGTTACGCCCCTTCCTGGAGCGAGAGGCCCTGCGAATGGTCACTCATGCCCTGGTTATCTCCCATATAGACTGCTGCAATGCGCTCTACATGGGGCTACCCTTGAAGAGTATCCGGAAGCTACAGCTGGTGCAAAATGCAGCCACGTGGGCGATCTTGGGTTTCCCAAGATCAGCACATGTCACCCCGTTGCTCTGTGAACTGCATTGGTTGCCAGTATGCTTCCGGGTCCAATTCAAAGTGTTGGTTATCACCTTTAAAGCCCTACATAGCACGGGTCCAGGTTACCTAAGGGACCATCTCCTCCCCATCACATCAACCCTTCCCACCCAGTCATGCAGAGAGGGCATGCTACGGACCCCGTTGGCAAGAGAATTCCATCTGGCGGGGTCCAGGAGGCGGGCCTTCTCTGCAATAGCACCTGCCCTTTGGAATATCCTTCCCCCGGAAGTGAGATTGGCTCCCTCCCTCCTGGACTTTAGGAAACAGCTAAAGACCTGGTTCTGTAATTATGCCTGGGGCGGGAGAGAGAGTAGCTATTCTTGGGGATGGTTAGTTAGAAGGACCCAGCTCTGCTTGCAAATCACAGAGAGCTTCCAGCCATCGGGGTTTTTAACATATTTATTTTATTGTGTTTTATGGTGTTTTACAGTTTTATATTTTTATTCATGTTTTATTGTAAACCGCCCAGAGTCCCTTTTGGGAGATGGGCGGTGATAAATTTGATTAATAAATAAAATAATAATAAATAAATGATGCAATATGAACCAGTCAACAAGCAAGTTGAAAAGGAAGTTCTTTTCTTGAACCAGAATAAGAAATGCTGACAAATTTTCATTTTCTGGTTATTTTAGGTATATTATTGTTGGGGTATGCTCACTTAAGAATTTGTCCTTGATCCTTTATTTATAAAGCTGATCAGCTATCCCTAACATATTTTTATAAATGAATATATAATAATTATCCATGGTAGAATCAAACAATACTGTAAATATAAATGAAAGCTATTGTAGTAATAGTTGTCTTAATCTTTCCTTGGCTAGGAACTTGTAACAAAAGGATTGAGATGTAAATACTCCCATAAGTGGGGCTGTTTTCCTGAAGGCCAACATGTAGCAAAATGGATGTTTTCATACCATGTGTTTTAACTAAGTATATCATGTGACATACCACTTGTACTAAACAGCATTGTATATGCTTGTCTTCATCTACTAATTGTTTTTAATGAGAATGCTGCTTGTCTTTCAAGAAATAGTTACAAGAAGTTGGAGAAATGGAAGAAATTCAGTTAGGATAGATTAGGAGATGATGTCTTTTAAAATGATGGCTACTGCCCCAAACTATTAGCAGATTTTGATCTCCCTTCAGTGAAGGAAGAACTATTCTGTAAAAAAAAAAAAATCTTTTTGATTCTGCATTTTGAGAGCCATTCTGGGCTCTCTGAGGAATGCTGCACCACACAGAGAAGCATAGTTTGATGACAGGGTGTTTTTTTTTAGATTTTTATCCTGCCTTTACTATTTTTATAAACAACCAACATACAAGGCAGCCAACATACCTAATACTCCTTCCTCCTCCTATTTTCCCCACAACAACAACAACCCTGTGAGGTGAGTTGGGCTGAGAGAGAGGGACTGGCCCAAGGTCCCCCAGCTGGTTGACTTTTTGTTTTCCTTTTTAAAACAAAAGCAGTCCTCATTCTCAAGGAAGTAGAGCAGCAGGAAGAAATCTGTTTCTTTGTCTAGTTGTTCTTGTTGTCCATTTGTCAGCTGCTTGTGTTCACTTTCTTATTCGTAGAGAAACCTCTTCCTAAAGATCTTGAAACATCAGCAGTATCTGTTTCTCCTCCTCTTCCTCCTCCTCCACCACCACCACCTCCTCCTAAACCTAAGCCTAAAGCTAAAAAAACAACCATTCCTCCAAAAAGTGCTACTGCTGCCACAACTAGCCATAAAACTAATGAAGTGCCACATGCTAAAAAAAAGGGCAAGTCTCCTTCCAAGCAGACCTCTGCCCCACCTGCCAAGCCGACAAGCCGCAGTGTGAATCGAGAAGCTGGTGAGTATCACGTGGCTTTGAATCCATGGCGCTCATTGCTGGCTTTAAATGTCTCAGTGCTCATACATCTCTATGTGGGTAGTTATTAATATTCCATTGGTGCTGTGTTCTAGGTCAGTCTACCCACACATTGGCTTTATGCTTATTAATTGTCATTGTCTGTAGTTTTCAGCCCACCTTGGTTCACAAGTTCCAGTAATGAGCATTAAAGTCTAATAAGAAGCAATATTTCCCAGGTAATTTGTTGAAAGCTGAACAAAAGCTACAGCTGCATAAAAACAAGCATATGACATCTGTTAGCTGTGAATGATTATTATTAAAGCTGCTGTCTTACCCACTGTCTCCATAATGCATGGGTGGACAACTTACAGCCCTGTGCACAGCAGCCGGATGCAGGAGTTTGTTTAGTGGTTGTCAAGTTCTTTTCACCTCAAAAATGTTTCTAAGAGTACTGTACATTTCTATCCCTCTTGTTCAGCAAGAGCTATCTGAAGATACAATACCAAAGTAGAAAAGCAATCCTGCAAGATTGTTCTGTATAAGTGCTATATTAAAAATATGGAATAAAGCCAATATATGGGTAAATAGTTTCATATCATTCACACAATAAAACTGACAAAATATGATTTCCATATATGCTGTACTTATTCAATAATAATTTCTTATTCTGAAACTACGTATATGTTTACATACATACTTAACCATCATTATCTTCTTTTGGGGGATAGGCAAAGTACAGAAATGGAATAAGAAATAGTAAGCGAAAGTAATTAAAGGCATGAGATAGGAAAAAAGGAAGAGAGAGATAGCTAGATCTAGTTTATACCAACACAATTTACTATTCCTCTCTATCTATCCTAGCAAACCATCTCTGCTTCCACCATGTCTGTATACTACTTGATACATAATAATTTACTTTTCATTTTGCTCTTCTTGAGCTCTATATGTGTATGGCTTTCTCTGTTTTTTCCTTCTACTCAGTCTATCCACTCATCCTTCAGATATTTAGTTTGCAGTTTGTTGCTCATTCACTCTCGCTATATGGCCAAATTGTAATTATTTCTATCCAATATGAAAAATATGATTTAGACTTGAACAAATTTTATAAATGGACTTGAAAATATGTGAGTTAGAAGATAATAAAAACTATATTGTTCTCTTTAGTTGTTTCTGTATTTTTAATTCCACCCCAAATATCTCTTAGTCTTACTTTCAAAAATGCCTCAGCAATAATGAGGTTGAGAAAACTTTTATTTTGGGGTTTAAAAGTCCCAGATTTCAATAAGAGGCTTATGGTTGTTGTGTACACAAAATGGAAAACATATTTTGTTTTAAACTCACCATACAAAAAGTTTCCACAAAACATTTTAAGTTAGTTATGTCCCAACAGAACAAAAAGTTTCAGTTGTTCTCGCCAGAAGAAACAATGAACATGAGACCAGGTGCTGCTCCCTTGTTTTTCACTCTAGGTCCACAAGTGGCATATACCCATATGGCAGAAAATTTGAGATGATTTTGAAAATACTTTTGAAAACATTAAAATAAAACCCTTTAGGAGAAATGGGAATACAACTCTGCTTTCACACCTGAAAAATAAGTTTAGATTAGAATCTATAATCAAAGAAGTATCTCTAATCCATCAACAAAGAATACAGAGATCTTTCTACTGTGTTAGATTAAAGGACAGAAACATATCTCTTTCACATTCCTTTCAATTAGCACATATTGCCTAATAGATTATCTTAATGTTCAGATATTTTTTAAAAAACTCTTTGCCAATCTGTAGCCATTGACATTCCATTTACTTAGCAAGAACAAACAACAGATTTGGCATGCTTTATTTTTCCAGCCTGCCTGCCAAATGCAAGCTCAGCAAAAGGAACTATGTTGTTCTTTGCTGATGTTTTTGCTTGCATATAGAGTTGTTGCAGGTTGTAAAAAAAAAATGCTTGGTCTTTTAACTGTATTCAAGCAACAGCCCAAATCAATAGGCTCTTTACGTTTGAAAATGTATCTTGAATCTTAATGTCAATAGGTCATAAGCAGGCACGTACACACTGAAGCTTCACACCCTCTACCCAAAAATGTTTGTTGGGAGAACAAGTCCCTGCTATATTAATCGTGACTAAAATTAACTTCTTAGTTCATGCATATGGCTTAAAACTTTATTGCAATGCTAGTTAATTAAGAATCCTGATTGGTCCTGATGCCAGCAGTGTCTAAGGCTCATCTGTGCTCCAGTCTGGGAGACAGCGGCCAGAAAAAAAGTCATATTCCAGAGTTAGTAGAAGGGAGGAGCACTGCCATAGTAACTATTTACATACTTCTACATGGGTGTTGTAAGTACTACTTATTTACCTTCAGGCTTTCCATTACTAAGGATGAAAGCCATCCTAGCAACACAAGGTAGGCAAACCACCTTCTGTTACGATAAAAGGATATGTCCTCTCATTTCAGCTAATTCCTCTAATTTAAAGAAAGGACATGCTTCCAAATCATCATCTCTTGCTTCCACATCATCTCGCTCTAAACTTTCTAAAGAGCCAGCGTCAAGCAAAACCGGCACAGGGACTCCCAGGGATAAGAAGCAGCATGGGAAACAGGTGACGACACGAACACCCTCTGATGGGGACCTTACGTCTGCCTCCAGCACAGCCGTGGAGAACTCGGAGACCAAAGCAGAACTCTTTAAGCCAGACGAGTCTCTCCGTATCGTTCCTGAAGCTGGAGATGCAACCCAGAGCAGCACCGTGCCTGTTCCTCCCCCTTCTCCTGCTGTTCCGCCTCCTCTTCCTCCGTCCGTTCCGTCTCTGTCTCCAGGCTGTGAGCCCGCTGGCTTCTCAGGCACCCACCGTGTGCCAGTTAGCGCTGAAGTAGGCCCGTCTGTTCCTGGCACACAATTTAATGATCTTCATATACAAACTGAAGCAGACAGTGAAAGCTCTTCAAGCAGGGCTGTCTTAGACAATAGCCGGGAGATTGGTGGAGAAGCCACAGAATGGTAAGACTACATGCTTTCAGCTAGTTGTGTAATTCTGGGATACCCATGCATTTGGGAAGATGATGGAGCAGCTCAGGTAGGCCTTCATATACCTTGACTTAGAATTTGGACTTGTTTCGAAGCACGGGAAGATATGATTAAATATATGTTAATTAATACTTTGAATTCTATTTTCATATTTCAAGCAGACAAGGAAAGGAAAATTAAAATAATTTGGTTGGACTGTTTTTATTCTCTCTCGATCTACAAATTTGTTTTCAAAGTTACAGCTTCAGTTTCAAATTTTCAGCTCTTTTGGAGATGCTTGCTTGAAAATCTTGACAGGGTAGCTATCAAAATCTGTGGTGAAATGGCACCCTCAGCAGCTATTTAAAAAGGCAGGTACTAAGTTGAATCCAGTTTAACATTCCATGTGTGAAGATAAGGGAGGAGATTGAAAGGAAGCTAATGGAAATAAATAACAAGCCCATCAGTGAGGCATCAGAGAAAGAATGAAGATGAGTTCAGCCCCTCCCTGGTCATTTACAGAACCAGTTTAGAAAGTACCATTTCTGTTCCAGTGGCAGGTTATGCCTATTCAAAGCAGCTTGTCTTCACTTGTTTGTATGTTGCCTCCTGCTTGCCATACACACCTGTGTATATGTGTGTGTGTATATACACACACACACAAAGTGAGTATACTTGTCTGCCTGCATGCAAAATAAATACAATTTAGAAAAATCCAAATATACTCTGCATTTAGAAAACTCAAATTGTACACGCAGAATTAGTTGTATAACTCAATAACTGTCCATCTACAATTATTGAGTTATACAACTCAATAGTTCTACAGTAGAACTATATTTCCCAGGGGAGATTGGATAAAGATTATGAAGAAGGAATGTCATAGTGAGCTGGATGTAAAACAGAGAAAAGGGATCATGTTGGCTGATTAGCATAGATCAGTAAAAAGATGGTGCATCTTTTCTTATTTTGGATAGACATAGTATGCATATATCTTGTTGAATGTTTCCAAATGAGCACTTCAGCAGTCTTATGAAAATTGATGGAAAATAGTAAAATTGTATAGGTCATTGAACCTTGCAAGGGGCCAGGAGAATATTTAGTTAGAGCAGAGAAACTCTGTGGTGAAAAAAAAGTGTGGAAATTGCAATGGCACTATAAAGTAGCAGTAGTTGGGAGTAATGATAAGTTTTTCTATGGCCCATCTGCTCTTGACAGTACTTCTGATTATAAATTACTTTCAAACTTCAGGGATGTTTTCCATCAGCCTTTCCTCATCAAGTATCCTCCAGATGTGTTACACTACAACTCCCAAGATTCTTAGCAAGTATGGTCAAAGGCCATACTAACTAGCATCATGGATGAAGTAGCCCACCTGAAAGCCACCAGGTGGAGGAAAGTTGCCTTATACGAGCTTAAAGCTGATCAAACATCTGCTTAATATTATATATGACTGATTCATGAACTTATTTTTATTTTCTTAATTCATCTATATGGTTATGAGAGTTAGAAATTTGCCTTCTATTCATATATGGAAGATTGTCCTTAGAAATGCAAGCTTTTAATTTGAAGCACTAGATTTAAAGTAGACCCCTAAAAGTAGTAACAACCTTACTGATGTGTCAGAGTATGGGAAAATACATCTTCAAATGTGATTTGTGGTTGGTTGAGTTTGCGGGGAACTTTAGTTTTAGGTCTTTAGAACTGATTGCTTTGCAAGAGTCATGTAGCTTGATTTATATTGCAATAAATTATTTCATGGATTATTTTACGTACATTTCCTGGGTGGTTATATTTCATGTATGAGTGTTCTTTTGTATTTGTTTTTCTAATAGTTCTGTTACCAAAAAAGATCAGGAAAAGGAAAATCCTGAGCAAACTAGTCCTCTTCTGACAGACGAACCTTCTGAAACTTCTGAAAACGCTCCAGAAGACAGCAAAAATAATCACACCAGTGACTCAGATTCAGATGGGCCTATACTTTACACGGATGATGACGAAGATGAGGATGAGGATGCAAGCAGTGAAAGTAAGAGGACTTAATAAGCAATCATTTATCATTTTTAAATGAACAAAAATAATACATGCTGTGCAACTTGTTTTACCTCTGAATCAAAACACCTAGAAATGTTTCTAAAATTGAGGCTGTTGAAGGGCTTGTGGCATTCATTGGTACTGGGAAGGTGCTTTTTCATTCTATTGGCAATATGTTTGTCCTACTGCTGGAATATCACTGTTGGAGCTTTTGATACAAGTTCTTGCTGTTGTCCTCAATTAACAAATTGGGATATATGTGAACTCAGAGTTCATATATCAAAAGTATTTCTTGGGACTTGATGCATCTTTGCAGGTCCTATTGACATGTGTTTTGTATACAGTATATTCTACTTCCCTCCTTCGGAATCTCCATCCATGAAGATGGAATCACCTAGCATCAAAGACTGAAAATTGGTTTCACTCACACTGTGATTATCACACAAATGCAGCACTTTCATATTTTAGATGGGCTGTAAAAGGTTCGGTTTAATGTGTGGTGTCTCCATGTAGGTCTAGTAAAGCCATTGCCTTTGATTCCATATGAAGCAGATTCTTACATTCCTAGCTATGTTAATCACAGCAGTTTATTTATATGACAGCAAAGGTAGAAAGGAATAGGAATTTTACATTGGGTTGAGAGATAAACCTGCCACCTTCTCCTTGTAATCTAGGTACTGAGGATCAAGTCTGCTTCTAATTGCAGAAACTCAGCCTGGGTTCTATATTTTCATTATGCTAGAATAAAATTTGGTAAATTTTTAGGTGCTGGATGCCTTCCCAAATAAAAATTGTTCAGAAATCACCTGTATCTCACAAGATAGTTAAATCATGCAAGGTTGTATGACCTCAGCCCTGATATATAATGTAAGAATCTAATCTGACAATTGGTAAACTCAGAAGATTTTGACTATAAAAAAAAACAAACCTTTTTAAAGATTATGCTTAATTTAGGAATCTGTGGATGCCATCTATGGGCACCATGTTGCTAGAAATGAGCAGATTCTCCATGCATCCAGATAAATCATTATAATGTATTATGCTAGTTAGGCTGCCTTTGAAAAGTGTTCAGAAACTGCAACTGCTGTAGAATGTGCGGCCAAAATATTAAATGGGATTGCCACAAATACATCATGCTAGGATGAAAGTATTTTCACAGGCTATTTTTATTCTTTATTTTTTGAATAAATAAATAATCCCATTACATTTAATCTCCCTGGCCTTAACAGATACCTGATATTTAAATGTCAGTAATGCTCTAAAACGGAACCAGTTTGGTGTAGTGGTTAAGGCACCAGGCTAGAAACTGGGAGACCGTGAGTTCTAGTCCTGCCTTACGCACAGAGCCAGCTGGATGACCTTGGGCCAATCACTCTCTCTCAGCCCCAGGAAGCAGGCAATGGCAAACCACTTCTGAAATCTTGCCAAGAAAACTGCAGGGACTTGTCCAGACAGTTGCCAGGAGTCAACACTGACTTGAAGGCATCCCCTGCATTCTGTTATCCACCAGTTTGCTAACTAGAGTATTCCTATCAAATTATTCCATAAGCATTTGGGGGGAGGATTGATTTTTCTGATAGCTCCTCAGTTGGCAGATAAGTTCTAAGGCATTAAGGTATTATAAAGGTAAAAGTTATTTTAATATTAACTAAAATTCTTCCACTGAAAGGGACAAAAAGCTAGAAAGAGCATTTTAAATTCATGTATTGAATGTCCAAATTGTGGCTGGAACTTGACATGTTTAAATTTGAGCATCAATTCCTAAAAATCTCATTCTCTACTCCAGGCTCTTTAGCAAGTAAAATTCATCGTAGGGATACTCTTGCAATCAAACTTGGCAACAGGCCATCCAAAAAAGAACTGGAAGACAAAAACATCTTACAGAGAACATCTGAAGAGGAGAGACAGGAAATCAGACATCAGATCGGCACAAAACTAGTGAGGTATTGGCTGGGAGAAGAAGGGAGAGTAATAAAGCAGGCTTGAGGTGTAGGAGAGACTGTTTCTCAGCTTTTTGAGTTGATATGAAATAAATAAATGACCACTATGATCATTAATTTATAATTCAACAGTTCAGTCTCAGGTCTTCGCAGTTGTTCTACTGAAGCTAGGCCGAATACCTAAACTCTCCCCACCCCCAAACTGCAAATAGTAATTTCCAGGCAAGTTTTGGTCAATTATTAGACAATTCACAGCTTCTGTTGATACAACAGTTATGCTATCTACCATAAATCCAAGAGAATTTTGTCTTGAAAAAACAAATTTTCTAAGCTTATGTGTGACATATGTTTATTTTTCTGTAACATCATCTGAATACGGTTTTTGATTACTTCTTTTATGTCAAGCAGATACTTTCAAAAATGCAAATAACATTTTATGGACAGTACCATGATATATATTCATAAGCAAGTCACAGTTAGAAAATTAATTGTATGCTTAGTTTATGTGATTTTTATATTCACGTCTAGTATACACATGTCTAGTATACTAACATAAATGCTAAATATATATGTATTTGCAAATCCAAATTATTCATGTTCAGCATTAAAAGTAATATGTAAAGTCATTATAATTTTATTATGGTATTTGGTTAATTGGTATTTGAGAAATTGTTTTGGAAATGATTCTTTCTAAACTAGATAAGTATTATGCCCTCATAAGACACCCTCATAACTGGGAGAAAACGTGTGTGTATTCTTTTTTGCAGAAGGCTTAGCCAAAGGCCCACCTCTGAAGAACTGGAACAAAGAAACATCCTGAAACGTAAGCATTTCAGTCTTTAAAACAAATGTATCTAATTCTGCCAGACCAACAACTTTACATTTTGAGAGTGGCCACACTTACATACCTTCCTGGTTTTATGGGTGTGAATAAATCTCTGATAAATTTATATCGGAGTGTGAGTGTACAATTTGTAGCTGACTTCTTAGAATCTTAAGCACTTTTACCGAGCTCTGCCCTGCCGTTTCGTGCCTGGGCAGGACAGGAGTGGCCCTCTGACAGCAAGCAGGGAGACAATAACATTTGAAAAATGCAGATCCTAACGTGAAAATTAGATCTACAAATCTTAGAGACTAGTGCTGAATTATGAATCAATTTATGCTATCATGCCGAGTGGTTTGAATTGAGCATCCTGTTTGTATGTTACACAGTAAATATATTAATATGTTTAACCTTTTACAGTGTGTAGCCGTTGGGTATTTAGCAAATTGCAGATATGGAGGCTTAGGGCTGTAAGTTTGCTATCTTGCCAAGATTGGTTTTCTAGAAACAAACTGTAGCTCTTTGTGCCAGGTGAGGAATAAGGATTATCATTGTTTGAAAAACCATCAGATGGAATGATTTCTGTGGTATTCCAGTACATTAGAGCTTTATTTGTTTGGGTTTTTTGTTTCCTTAGCAAACATGCATTGTAACCCAGATATATAAGTCCCCACAGGATATGGTGGAATATTCAGGTTTATTTTTCTGGATTACATTAGAGCAGAAACTTGAATGGGAGAGGCAGATGTAGACTGACGGAGATCCTCCTAAATAGACCAGAAAGACGCTTGGCATAAAATGCCAGCATTTGCTCTTTAGCTCAGTGTCACTGTGGAAAAACAGATGGATTATCTGAAGGTCTGAGCAGTATGAAAGTAACATACAGTAGACTGAGAATATCTGGGGTGAGCTCTTCTCATAAAACAGTGGCTCTGGAATTGCAAGCATAACTTCTAACTCAATCTGTATCAACCACTTCTTTGGTCAATCTGTTTTCAGCATTTTCATGATGTGATAAATGGCATGGCAGATGTAAACTGAGTTTGTGAGTGGCAACTGTGGTGAATAAGTTACTTTAGCAACAACATAATCCAGTCCAAATGGCCTCATTTCCACATTATCAGCATGTCATGTTGATCATATACTAGAACTACTGATTTACTGAAACTGAGTATTTTATTTGGCACACCTACTGCATAATTTACTACCATCTATAGCCAGATGAGATGCAATATTCAATTCATCCAGCCAAAATTAGTACCAAAGTTCCAAAACAGCTGAACAACAAATACTTAAAATGGATAGGAACTGCTCACAGAAAGAGGCTTTCTGTTCAACTTCAACATAAGGTGAGAGATCCATAGCTCTTAGTTTGCCTATCTTGAGACACACAGGCACAGTTTAAAATTTGGACTTGTTATAAATTTTCCACCTACTCTGTCTGGTGGCAGCTTCCAGATGAGTAGAAAGAGATTTATTGTCCTAAATGGCAACCAAGGAGGAAGATTGGCCATCTTCACTAAGCCTGTGCATTATCATTCTCTGAACAGTACAGGCTGCTGGTATTATGTAAATACACAGAGATATTGCAAATAAAAAAGAAGCTGTGGTGATATTTCTACCATTATAGTAACTGACGGACAGGGAAGTTCTTGTACAGTCAAGAGCCATTAGAAGTAGAAGACAAGCCACAGGTATGATGGCATAGTCTAACCTCTCTCAAAAATCCTCAGCTTGTTTGCCTCACTCTGTTGCTTCTCTTTGTTTATTCCACTTGTATGATGGCATATAATTTTTCTGTGTCTCAGACATATCACCTCATAGGGTTGCTGTTGTGGGGAAGATAGGAGGAGGAAGGAGTATTAGGTATGTTCACCGCCTTCAGTTATTTATAAAAATAATAAAAGTGGGATAAAAATAAAATAATAAATAAATAAAAATATTCTCACCAATGCAGTCCTTGGGAGCTTCTACCCTTCAACTGCATAAGGCATGATTGGTCCTTTCCAAATTAAGATAAATTGGGAAGATACTACTTACCAACATACAGAGTATATATGTTTACACCATCTGGCTTCAGCAAAGGCAGAAGAATTTAATGTAGATCAGGAAGGATGAGAGTGAAGGGAGAAAAAGAAACAAACTTTTCTCAAACATATTATCATCATTAGATAGTATAACCATTTTAAACACACATAGCTTAACTATTCCTCCTTTGGAATGTTCTCTGTTTGAACCTTAGGAATAGAAATCAGCAGAGGCTGCCTGTTCTCTGTTCCTTATCGTATGACTGTAGAATACCATAGAGATGATGAGAGGAAATACTAGTTGAAAAAATGAAAGAAAATACAAAGTGGAATGAATTTAAAATATTAATGTTGATTTTTTTCTATATTCTAACAAGTCTGTTACCTATTTATCATGCCTTAACTATGCCTATATTTCTTCTTTCATCTGTAAATAGAAAAGAATGAAGAACAAGAACAAGAAGCTAAAAGAGAACTGAAGCGCAGTCTCAGCCGAAAGGTAAATTAAATGTTTTGTTCAACGTACATCCTTTGTGCATCAACTGATAAACGTTGGAGATTGCTCTGGAAATTTTGTTCTATGAGGAAAGTCTGAATGAGTTGGGTGTGATATTTAACCTGGAGAGGAGAAGATTGAAACCTTCATCAAATGTTAGAATAGCTGTTATGTAGGATAATGAGAGTGAGTGCTAGGAGGAAGGGCAGCTCCAGAGTTACAGATCTTGCTCAGAGATCAAATTAAAAATTAGGAAATTCAACAACAGACTAATTTCAAAAATGTCATTAAAATGGCATTAAGGCAAAAATATAAATGGGCAGGGCACGTATGTTCACCTCACAATAGGTAGACATAAAAAGTGACATGGCTGTGGTCTTATAGGTACACAGACCAACTCAGACAACCTCCTACAAAATGGAGAGATCAACTAGGAAAAGTTCATAGTCCCAACTGGAACATCATAGCAAAAGATCAAATGGAATATAAGTATGTGCTGAAGTTGTCACTTCAGGTATCAACAATATCCAGTTGAATAGAATGCTAAGTGATAAAACGCAGTGAATGTGTGGAATCCTTTGCTCAAGAAGATGTGGTGTCTGAATCCATTGATTTGACTTCTAAGAAACAAGACTTGACTAAATACTAGAAAGAGATTTCTTACAGTGCAAGATTGGCTTGAATCCAAGCAGAGACTGTGATGCTTTATCAGTGATTTTCCATAATCAATAGGATTTAACCTTTGCGTTTTTTAATTCCTTGATTTAATTTGTTTTCCATGGTGTGTGTGTGTTTGTGTATCCTTCCTTCCTTCCTTCCTTCCTTCCTTCCTTCCTTCCTTCCTTCCTTCCTTCCTTCCAGGTTAACCCTAACCTCCAGATTTTTTGGGAGGGAATTCACTAAATTTGGTATTTTACAGCTTAGTTTGAGACCAACAGTGGCTGAACTTCAGGCAAGAAGAATCCTACGTTTTAATGAATATGTGGAAGTAACAGATTCACCAGATTATGATCGACGTGCTGATAAACCCTGGGCAAGATTAACACCTGCAGACAAGGTAAAAGGCATAACTCTTGCATGCATCAGTAAATATATATGAGTGAGTAAGTGAGTGGATGAATGGTTGAAGTTTTAAATGCACTGTCTTTCTGAATCTCAAAATAATTCTCCATTGATCGAGATTTCAATGGAGTCACGCAGCAATCACCTCCAAACATGATTTCTTTTAATAATAATTGTTTAGAACTATTTTAAAATCAATTTTAAAGTCTGCAAATCTGACTCCCTTACCCACTGAGTAATATTTCTCATATCATAGTATTTGTGGCATGTTGGAATACTTAGCAAATGGTTCAATTTAAGACAAGGAAGTGTGAAGTCCCCTTATGGATTAGCTTCATTTTGTTGTCACTGTTTTTCGTTAAGTATATGAAACTATAGAGGGAGATCATCAAGAGAGTTGGGACTGGATGTTACCAGTATGCTGATAATATATGATTCCAAACGTCTAATAATTTTAGGGAATGGTGCAATTCTATAAAGGAATGTAAAGCTGACCTGGGAGAAGAAAGGAGCGAACTGTTAAAGTGGGATTTGCAGAAGAGATTACACAGTAATTATGTTTAGTATAGATGGGACAGAGAGAAACTTGGAAAGGCTTTCAAGATTGATGTCAGCTCTTTGAGGTAGACTAGGTTAAGAAAAAAGCAGGGATTCCAAGACCGCTGTTATAGTAAGGTAAAATGAACCTTGAAAGCCTATCCAAGTTACTCACTGTCCTATCTTACATGGAACAAAATCAAAGTGGAGTTATTTTGAGTTTCTTTCTCATGCTTCCTTCTTTCTCAGGACTGTGTGATTCAAAATTTATAAATGTTTATTAATTTAATATTAATTTAACTACAGATAAAAATGTATAATTTAGGTATCAAAAATCTGTAATTGCTTACTAAGATTTTACTTGGCACCCTCCAAAGCCAAGCCTTCCAGCATTGGGCCATATAACTCCAAGAAAAAACAGGAGTCATCTACAACATACAGTGTAAGGACCGTAACAGCCAATATGTAAGACCGACAGGCAGAAGACTAGCAGAGTGCATCCATGAACACCAACCAGCAGTCAGAAGACATGATGTCCTAACAGCCAGGAACCACGCTGAGACAAGGAATAGGTCTCTAGTGTTTTATTACTGCTACATAACAGAGAATCCTAACAAACTGAAGAAGCGTGGGAAAAACCCAGACATATAAACCCCAAAGACTAAGGCGGGCCCGATCTGTGTCTCTTTGAATGGCCACCTAATTCCTCAGTACTACGCATGTGCTTTACAGCCTGGATGGGAGCCCCCTGCTCGCCATCCTTACTCATGACATCACCCTCCCCTCCAGATTCACATTCCATTTCAGCCCCCTCCCTTCCAGCGTCTTGATAAGATTCGACATCTCCTTCTAAGGTCCCATGGGAACTGGGCAACGATGGAAAGTCTTCAAAGAAAAACTCCTCCAAGGACGAATCAGTGCTGCTCTCCAGGTCTGATAATGCTTCTGGCCCAGGTGGCCGCTGCTGGAAAATAGCTAGATAATTAGAAGAGTTGTCCCCCTCCCCCCTGGGAAATGCACTCCTGAGGTGGAGGGCTGCGGGCCCCCCCCTCCTCTGTAACTGGAGTCAAGGCTTCAGGCGGGGGTGGAAGGTGCAAACTTACGAATTCCTCTGCCTGCTCATCCAAGTGAGGAATCTCTGGTAGAGTGTGAGGCTTGGGTTTGTGAGGGAAAAGCTGATGGAATCGATGAACCATCGTTGGTGCATGCACATCTCTGGCATTCTCCCACGTGCGCTCTTCCTCAGGGTACCCTTTCCAGTGTATGAAATATTGGATGCCCCTTCCCCTCCTCCTAGAGTCCAGAATGTCTTCAACTTCATATTCCTCCTCCCCCTCCACAATTACTGGAGGTGGGGGGGCAGTTGCGATCGTAAGGCACTTGGGGGAGGGTCTTTGGCTAGCAATGATCTGTGAAACACTGGATGGACTTTCATGGATGCTGGTAGCTGTAAACGATAAGCCACTGGATTTATCTGCTGTACCACAGTGAAAGGGCCCACAGACTTAGAGTCCAACTTCTTGGAGGGTCTGGTAGAGTTCAAAAACTTGGTAGAGAGCCACACTCTGTCTCCTACTGCAATTGCTGGCCCCTCTTGTCTGTGAGCATCTGCAGCTCTCTTGTAAGCACTCTTTGCCCTGTTCAGCTGCTCCTTTAACAACTCCTGTGCGGCTTGTTGCTCTTTAAGAAAATCAGCTGCAGCTGGAACAGTTCCCTGCTGGGAGGAGGTGGGCAACACCCGAGGGTTAACCCCATAGAGTGCCTGGAAAGGGGACATCTTGGTCGAGGATTGCACAGAGTTGTTATAAGTAAATTCTGCCATGGGGAGCAGGGCTGGCCAATTGTCTTGCTGATAAGTGGTGTAACACCTGAGATACTGCTGTAACCATTGGTTAATTTTCTCGGCTTGCCCATTACTAGCAGGATGATGCGCTGATGACAGGTGGATCTGGACCCCTAATGACTGGAAAAGGGCCCTCCAGAACCTGGAAGTGAACTGTGGGTCTCTGTCACTCACCAAGTGATTCACCATGCCTCTATACCTAAAAACATGGTCCATGAACAACTGCGCTGTGGCTTGCGCAGATGGGAGGCCCTTGCAAGGAATAAAATGCACCATTTTAGTGAAAAGGTCCACCACCACTAGTATGGAAGTCAGCCCCTGGACCGGGGGTAAATCAGTGATGAAATCCATGGAGATTGTATCCCAAGGCCTACTGGTGGTGGGTAGGGGTTGCAAGAGTCCTGTGGGCTTCCCTGGGAGAGGCTTGGCTCGTCTGCAGGTGTGACAAGAAGCAACGTAACCCTTTATGTCTGCAGTCATCTTAGGCCACCAGTAGTCTCTCAGAGCTCTATGGAGAGTTTTGAAAACACCTCCATGGCCTGCCGTTTGGTGGTCATGGCAAAGTATCAGTACTTCTTCCCTCAATGAAGGGGGAATATATAATCACCCACTATGCCAGAGGATTCCTGCCTCCACATTGAATGGGGGGGCAGTGTCTTGCGGGGCCCTCTGGAGGTCATCCATCCTGGCCCTGGCATACGGGTCCTGTTGCTGCTGAGCTCTGACTCTTGTAAATAGGTCCTCTGCTTGTCTGCCTGCTGCTAAAATCTCTGTTTGGTTCCCCCTCATAGACTGATCAAAGTTGTGAGGTTGTAATACAGTAGCCTGTACCTCCTGGTGAGTGGCAGGGGTTGCCTGAAAGGATCGAGACAGGGCGTCTGCCAAGCAGTTTTGCGCCCCGGGCACATAAGAAATAACAAAATTGAAATGGGAGAAAAACTGGCTCCATCTGATTTGGCATGGGGTGAGGGATCTGGTGTTTTGTAGAAGCTGTAAATTCTTGTGATCGGTGCAAACCTTCACAGGAAAGGCTGCACTTTCTAGCCAGTGCCTCCACTCTTGGAATGCTGCCTTAATTGCCAGCAACTCCTTGTTAAAAACATCATAGTTTCTCTCTGCTGGTGAGAGCATGCGTGAAAAAAAGGCACACGGAAGCAATGTATTCTTGGTTTTGTTTGTATATTGCAATAACACTGCCCCAATGGCAATATCGGAAGCATCTGAATGCATTATGAATTGCTTCATGGGATCAGGGTGTCTTAACAGCAGCTGGGATGCAAAGCGTTACTTAAATTCTTGGAAGGCTGCTTGCTCCCTCTCCCCCCAAATGAATTTTGATCCTTTCTTCAAAAGCTGTATGAGGGGTCTAGCCCTGTCACTAAAGTTTTTTATGAACCGCCTGTAGAAATTGCAAAATCCTAGAAATCTTTGTACATCTTTAACATTTCGGGGAGGTGGCCAAGAGAGAATTGCCTGGACCTTAGAAGGATCCATGGATATGCCTTCTGTTGATACTTTATAGCCCAGGAAATGTAATTCAGTTAAATCAAAGGCACACTTCTCTAGCTTGGCGAATAGCTTGTTCTCTCTCAGTCTTTGTAAGACATTACGTACATGGGTTACATGAGTTGTAGCATCCTCAGAGAAAATTAATATGTCATCTAGATAAATGACCAGATACTTATCTAGTAAATCAGAGAAAATTTGATTCATAAATCTGGAAAATATGGCTCCTGCATTAGACAAGCCAAAGGGCAAAACAAGGTACTCAAATTTACCAAACCTGGTGTCGAAGGCAGTTAGATATTCATGCCCCTCTTTCATCCGGATCAGATTGTACGCATTCCTGAGATCCAACCTGGTAAAAATGCGTGCTTTCTGTAAGTGATTCAGCAGATCAGAGATTAAAGGCAATGGATAAATTTCTTTTTTTGTTTGTTTATTTAAAAAACTGAAATCGTGGACCACTCTCATGGGTGTCTCCTGGGTTGCAGGTGCCAACGGGTCAGGCTTCTTTGGTACGAAGAAGGTAGGAGCAGACGCTGGGGAAGTAGATGGTCGGATGAACCCCTTTTGGAGATTAGAATCCAAGTAATCCTTTAAGGTGGCTAGTTCTTTGGGAGACATGGGATATTGTTTCCTTGCTGGAATCCTGGCTCCTGGTATCAACTCAATGGTGCAATCACAGTCCCTATGGGGGGGGGGTAGTGCTGTGGCCTCTTGTTCGCTGAAAACACCTGCGAAATCTGCATACTTGGCTGGCAACTGGACCCCCCCTGCTTCCGTGACTGCGTTGGTTGCTGGAGAGCGGAGAGCGGCTTGAATCTTGTGGTGCTGGCATTCCTTAGCTGGGAAGGAGATTGCTCTGGTAGCCCAGTTTAGCAATGGGTTGTGGATCCTTAGCCAAGGCGTGCCTAGGATTACAGGCACATTAAGCGATGCAGTAACATAAAGCTGGATCCACTCAGTGTGGTCTCCCGTTGTCAGTTGCACCGGTTCTGTGAACTTTCTAATCGGCCCTGCCTTGAGGGGCTGGCCGTCAATGGTCTCCACTTCTATGGGACATGGCAATTCTATGGTCGGGATGTTGAAGTCTTGTATGGTCTGCACATCAATAAAATTGGTTGAAGCTCCGGAATCCACGAGGGCCTCTAGCTTGACCTGGTGCTCTGGGTTGACGTGCATTATTACTGGTAAGTAGTAAAAGGATTGCCTGGAATCCTCGGAATGAGCCCTCCTTAATTGATTGATGGTCTCCCTGCTGAGCTCTGTGGAGGGAGACCGATGGAGTTTCCCTGGTTGGAAGCAGAGGCGGAGATGGCTCTTGTTTCAGCTGCTTGCCCTGGGGGTCTTACTGAAGTTGCTTGGCTTCTCGCTGGGCAAGCTCTCACCATGTGCCCCTGGGCTCCGCGGTAAAAACAGAGGGCTCTCTCTCTCCTTCTCTGCCTCTCAGCCTCGGAAATAAGCCTCCTGCTCGCCCCGATCTGCATCTGCTCCTCTGGTCCTGAGTGAGTGGATGCCACGGAGAGAGCTGGAAATCCTGGAAGTGCTCTGAGGGCCCTGTTTCTCCCTGGCTGCATCTGTCTGAGCTCTTCTAGCCTGGCATCTATGACCACAGACAACTGATATAAGGCTTCTAGGTTAGCTGGTGTTCCCTGGCGCACTAATTCATTCTTAATTTCTTCATCCAGCCCCTGTTTGAATTGGTCTTTCAAGGCACTCTCATTCCAGTCCAGATCTCCTGCTAACAACTTGAAATCAGCTATGTAGATTCCCACCCTCTTGTTACCTTGCTTGAGCTTCCGAATTTCCCGGCTGGCAGTGACCTCTCTGATCGGGTCGTCAAAGTGTGCTCAGAAACTTGCCAAAAAGTTCTGGTAGTCGTTGAGAATCGGGTCGTTGTTCTCCACCATGGGAATAGCCCATTTGGCTGCTGGTCCCTTTAGCAGACTTAGGATGAAGGTGACTCTGGTTCTGTCTGTGGGAAACTCTGCCGGTCTGCTGTCGAAAAACATTGTGCACTGTGTGAGAAAGGTTCTCAACTGTCCTGCTTCTCCTCCAAACTTCTCTGGTAGACTGCCCTGGGATCTCAAGACTACTGGCGGAGCTGCTGCTGCTGCTGCTGGCGCCGGTTGTGGGTTAATCGGAGCTGGTTGTTGTAACTGCTGTAGCATGGCAGCTTGTAATGTGTTGACCTGTAGATCTACCTGTTGTTGGTGTTGTTGCAGGGCTGCTGCCAATTGTTGGATGGCGAGCCGAATTTCTTGGTTTTCTGAAGACATTTCCAAATGTCTCCCCTTGAAATTCTTTGTTCCTCCCTCTTTCAATGGGAGTAGGAGTTTGTTAGGATTGATGTCCTAACAGCCAGGAACCACGCTGAGACAAGGAATAAGTCTCTAGTGTTTTATTACTGCTACATAACAGAGAATCCTAACAAACTGAAGAAGCGTGGGAAAAACCCAGACATATAAACCCCAAAGACTAAGGCGGGCCTGATCTGTGTCTCTTTGAATGGCCACCTAATTCCTCAGTACTACGCATGCGCTGTACAGCCTGGATGGGAGCCCCCTGCTTGCCATCCTTACTCATGACACGTGATGAAAGCTCCTTAATCTCACAACACATGGACAGACTCAACCATACTTTCAATTGGGAAACTCTGAGTATCCTAGACCAAGCTAAATCCAAAAACACTACTCCTGGAAGCTTGACACTCAGACAAGTCAGCCAACAGGCACATAGAGGTAAACAACATTTACTTACCATACAAAAGGGACAATGAAAAAGCTAAAAAGGAAACAAAAAGGCCAGAACCCCACCTTGCCAGCAATCAACACCTAGATAAACGAAGATTAACACCAGGATTAACACCAGACGAACAATCAAGCAGAATGCAATACCCTAATCAAGGAACCACCAGCTCAGTCAAACGATCAAGCAATAAACAACAGCTTAATCAAGGAACTCCCAAGGAGAGAACAACACCCCCACCAACATTGTCAGAGCAAACTGTTGTATATAAATAGAGAGCAAACTCCACTCCCTTCTAGCAGTGAAGCTGTTGCCTAGTCAGACAATGAAACGTCTGCAAGAAAACAACCAGAGAGCACCAAGGACTTCACATATGTGAGATGAGTGGCTATATAAATTGAACAAATAAATAAAACTTAATGATGTAAGAAGAGAAAAAAATATAACAGATGCTAAGGAGTTAAGTATTAAAGGGAGAGGCAATCTATTATCCTTCAAACCTTTTGACTAGCTTCCATAAATCCTTACAAATTTAGCCAATAGTTAGGGATTAAGAAAGTTGACACACAAAACATATTTTGTTTTTTTTTTTAGATTGACCACTTCCTTATGTTATAGGTATTTATTTATGCATTTCCATTTAAGGCAATCTGAGTTCACATTTTGTGCTTTCTTTCATTAGGCAGCAATACGGAAAGAATTAAATGAATTTAAAAGCACAGAGATGGAAGTACATGAAGAAAGTAGACAGTTTACAAGGTAAGAAGCAATTCATGTGCAGATAGCAAACACTTTAAAATAGTTTCTCCTGAAATCTTTAGATCAATTAGCATTTCCTGAGCTAAAGAGGTAGCTTTTCTCAGTAAGTTAAGCACAAATGTTGGATTATTAGTTTACCATTTGTTGAAGATAAGAATCAATAAGAAGTTATCAGTTCAAGGTAGATTGCTTCTCAAACTTGAAATAGTATAATTTTATTTTCTGTATCTGAATAGGTTGAGTAATACACAAATTCTACCACTCCTCCCTGAACACAGTCTATTAACAACATGACTGCTATCTTGCCAGATACTGAATAATTTGTGAAGATGTACTAAGCTGCAACTGAGCTGCCAACTGTAGCTAGTAGATGACATATACCTCTGAGAATCAAAAAATTCACTGGCATAACATTTACCCTTGACTTAAAATAGTGATCTTATGTCCAAATGCTGACGTCTTAAAATTGGCAGTGATAATAGCTAAAAATACATTCTGGCTTTGCCATTGGTTTGGCAATATAAATGCTGAGCAACTATTTGATCTGGATCAAGAAAACTAATTTTGCTAAGAAACATAGGGAGGGTTTTTTTTTTTATCGTTAGTGTCCTAACAGATTGGTTTGCTGTTTTATTCTGACACATGAAAGCAAGATTTATAAACATCCACTTAGGTATTTATCAACAGTTCCTTGGCTGTGCTTATACTGATCTTGTGGTCTATGAACATCACACAGTTTATTTGGATTAGGGAAAAAACAGAACTTTCCAGAAATTTTCAGCTGCAGCAAAAAGTTAGGCACTTCACTCCTATTGACTGAACAGTTTAGCAAGATAATGAGCTGTGTTCCTCCCTCTGTAGTCCACTGTGGGTGCCTGTTTCTCTTTTTCACAAATTCTTCCCTTACCCTCTTACACACACACTACTGTTCTTCCTACCACAAGTGCACAGAAACTACCATTCTCTTGTGCTCTCTTTTCTAGTGCATTTACGCTCATGTAGTCCATCATTTAGTTGATTGGTAGACTGGGAGGAGCACAATTGTGCAAGGAAAGGGAGTGTGCTGGAAGAGAATCTTCAGATAGGAATCTTCCTCAGCACACGTTGGGAGTGGGGGTTGGGTGTATGTATGCAGGTGTGTAATTGTGCATATATGGGCTGCACATTTAGCACTGTGTGCAACCACGTTATTCTAGGTTTTTTAATTTTACTTTTTTGCCCTAAAAGATTTCAGTTTGTTTCTCAATTGAATTGTACAGCTTATATATTATATTAAAGGTGGAAAAAATTCTGCAGTGATTTATCTTGGTCTGATTTCTTATCATCTAAAAAACCTGGCATTTTAACAGGGGTGTGTAGACTTTTTATATCCACTCTCTGAACAGTTTTGCACATTGCTGGAACTTGTCATAGTGATAGATAATATTGTTGTATCAGCCTGTTTTTACTGCAAAGTCAATATTGTATGTTGCCCAAAAATAGCAGTTTTCAAACTACTACTTTATTGATGCAAGTGTTCAATTCTTAAGATGCCAGCTAAGTGATCTGGTATTTAGTTCAATATGTGCTTACAGTTTCAAATCATTGCATACATTATAATAACAAAAGGAAGAGGAGAATGTTCTAAATAACTTATAATGTTATTTAGAACACTGGGGCCTCGACTGTGTGCATGGTCCCATCTCTTGGCTGTATTAACATCCATGCATTGCTCACTTGGCAGCCATGTATATTTATGTTGTATTTATTTTATATTTAACTGTTTTAATTGTAATTGTTTTATAGTTTTATAGTTTTATTGTTGTAAGCCGCCCAGAGTCACTCGCTGAGATGGGCGGCTATAGAAATCCAATCCAATCCAATAAATAAATAAAGGCCTTAAATTTAAAACTTACAGATGCACAAATGATTTGTTTTTCTGTGAGTAGCTTCAGACATGATCAAAAGCTTCTGTAATCCTTGTTCCAGTCCATGCATCCAATGGTGCAAGACTTTTGTTCCAAATGCAGAGAATTTGCCATTCTACTAGTTCTCCTATCTCTGAAGCAATTGAAATAGTAACCAAAATAGGGCAACATTCTGCTCTCAAACTGAACAATATTATCCAAGTATGTGAAACAGTGTCTAAATGAAGGGTTCCCCTCAATACTTTTTTTCCCTTTTGTCTATGGGATCTAAATGAATTACTAGTTTGGAAGCATTTTGCCTTTCTAAACCTTTCAAGATAACAACTCAGCTTTGATTCTTTTAATCTTTGGGCTTATTAAAATACTATTCCAGGTACTACAGCACACAGTGAGCCAAGAGTAAATGTATTCAGTCATTAATGCTTAAAAAATTAGCAGAAATGTTAGTCACTCAGACTTGAATATGCTTTTGAAATATGGATTTAATCAATTTTATAAAGAAAGTGGTACAGTATGCATGCTATGGGTATTATGTGGATGTTCTAGCATTCAGAATTTGAATATTTGAACTTTACACTAGTTCTGATCTTTCCTGTATCTTGAGAATGATGAGAAAATAAAATCAAAACAATGCATTTTATTTCCCACCTTCAGGTTTCATCGTCCTTAAGTATAGAAAATACTCTGTTGTTGAGACACAACTATCTTTCCTGAGGAAAGCACTGAATCTTGAAGCCCAGAGTACATCACAACTGAAATATCTGCAGCAACTTAACCTGAAGTTACTGAATGCTGTGGTCCTCATGTTTAACAAAAAGAGACAGCTAAGAGATACAGAAAGGAATATAAAAATGGCCATGTAATATGAGTGTTTACTGTATTATTTTGAATTAAAAAATCTTACTCTGTTTTTTTCCTTACTAATAGTTGGCTGGGGAGAACTGAAAATGACTGTTGACAGGAAGGAACCAGAATCCACTTTCAAGTAGGATGGGAACAGACCTAGCTGAACTGTTATTTGTGGGCCAATTGAAATACTTAGAATAAAATTTATATTCTTCATGGAAGTAAGTTTATACTATATTAAGAGACTGGATTACTACATCACCATGAAAAAATAGGAATCTAAGCAATTATTTCTGCTTTTCCAGAATCTGCTTTTTGTAAGCCAGGTGGAGAATTGCCAACTCTACTTCTCACAACAGTACAGGAATTTGGTGTAATATCAGTGAATTTGGCAGTAATTAGTCTTAGTACAATTCACAATCATGCTTACGATTGTATGATTATGACAGTTGTGCTTTTAAAATGTCCTTTGGAGTTTGCAGTTTTGAGTACAACTAGATTATGTGAGTTGTATAAAATTGAAATCTTTATTATTTAGGACTGCAACACAAATTATTTTTTTTAATCTGATAAATTTAAAAGAAGCACCAAGGATTCTCCATAATCATGAATCAATTTGAAAAGTATGTTTAGGAAAGAAAAAATGTGAGACAATAAGAATGCTATGAAAAGAACTGATAACCTTTAATCTTGCTTAAGCAGACAGTACTGATAATCAGATTCTGAAGCCAAATTCAAAAATAAACAAAGAAGCTTATCAAATAGACTTGAACACTTTTTCCCCTTCTTGATAGTCAGAGCTACATTTAATTGGTCCGTAGATCAGTATGAACAATGTAAGATCAACAGGCTGATTCATACTGAATTGGCCAGGATTTACTTCTATCAGAATAGGAAGGGTCATGACAGGAGTTTTTCCAGGGGGAAAAAACTGGCAAATCACATAGAATTGGCATTACATTGCCAACGTGTTTGGGCCTATAGTAAAACTTCATTGTAACAGACTAACAGGAGAGAAGGGGGTGTCCTTTACACTGAAATGTCGGTTCAAAGGCAAATGGGAGTTTATGCATGGGTAAAATATCAATATGGATACAAATGGATTTTTCCTGAAAACGAAGTCCTCTAAACCAAGTTCAGTTTGTTGAGGTTTTACTGCATCTAAAAAGAAAACTGTTACAGACACAAGCCTTCCCTGCATGAGCACACCATCTGCACATGGATAGATTCCTAACATAATGGTGCTTCGTTTCTCTTCCTTTGCCTCCTTGACATCACACCAGTCAGCCTGGGGAATGGGAGTCCTGCCCACATTTATTTTTGTTCAATCTATCCTTCCACTGTGGAGAGAAGAGGGATAACAGGGATGTTCAAAAGGAATGGTTTTTCCATTCCCCAACGTGCCTTTTGTACTGAACATCTCCGTGCTAAGGAAGCAAAGGGACAAAACAGCGTGCCATTATATGATAGAAAGATCTCTTACCACAGAGTCAGGGAACCTTTGCCCCCCTCACCCCCAACTGTTGTTAACCTAGAATTTGAAATATTCCTTGATGATGGTGGCTAGGAGTATTTGGTGGTGTAGTTTAGCAGCATTTGGAATGATTCAGGTTTTGTCCTTTGCCTTAGCAAGTGGATGACACTCTTTTATGGGAAAGCATCTTGCTGCTGTAGATGTACCTATTAAATCCTCATTAAGGACCATGAGAAAACTACAAAAAGGGGCTTGAAACTTACAGCCTCTGTTGTGTGTGAATATGTGGAGCAAAGGGTCTACTTTTATATTATCTTGTATCTGTATTTGTGACTATCTAATTAGTTCAACAGTAAAAGGTGGTGTAAAAGGCAGTATGTGCTTTATTATGTTGGCCCGAAATATGGTGGCTTATTATAAGCCTATGACATTGTTTACACTAAAAATTGTCTTATATTAGCACTTATTTATCCTTTTAATGTACGCGGTGAAGTTTCAGGACCTGAAATACACATGGGCATGTACTGCAGTATTACAATATATATGTGCTATTTATCCTTTTTAAAGTATGTACATACTACCATTTATTTTTGTCCATATGTTCTCCTTAGTTCTTAATTATAAAAGATATGTATTTTTTTCAGCAATAAATGATCTCTGTCATGATTTTTTTAACCTCAGAACTTCTTTTATTCCTTGCTTTTAATTAAGAAATTAAAAGTTTTATCAGAAAGTATTATTTTATATACAGTATATGTACTTAGCAGTAACACCCACTGAGTTTCCTGAAAACCTATCCATATTCCTATGTAAACATTATACTCTAAAAAATCTTAAAAGCAAACTTATAGTGTAATTGATCAACCCAGCAGAGGCTCTTTTCACACAACAAACAGGACTATCTATAACAAGAAAATGAAGATTCTAACTAGGCTCAAGAAGGCAAAGATAAGGTAAAATAATTGGGAGCAGGGGAGAAGCTTCCAGCTGCACTGTATTAATTTTGGAGATGGTCAGCTTGTGGCAGTACCTAGCTGATTTTATTTGGGTGTGGAAGCTAAGCAGGATCAGTAGAAGTTAATACTTGGATGAAAATTACCAGGAAATTCCAGGGCTGTATGTTAGACGAGAAGTAAAACAATCTTGAAGAACGTGACAAATTGTTTGCACATTGTTGCTATGAAAAGTGCATGAATGTGCCCACATAGTCTAAGGCTACTATATTTGGGCTGCAAATATCCAGATGACCATTGGTACCATTGATTTTTTGCCTCTCTGCTGCCATCTAGTGGTTCTCTAAATGTTTGCAGATTTTGCAGATGTTTTCAGATACGGTAGCTTTAACAGTCACTAAGAATCAAAGTCAAATGAAAGAGTCCTTGGTGCTTTCTGATGTTTGCTTGCAGATGTTTCATTACCTGTCTAGGTATTATCATCAGTGCTAACAAGTGTGGGGTTTGCTGCCTGTTTAAATACAGTAGCTTGCCCTGCCAATGTTAGTAGGGATGTGGTTTTCTCCTTGGTAGTTCCTTGATTAGGGTACCGTTTTCTGCTTGTTAGTCTAGTGATAATCCCTGCTTATCTGGGTGCAGGTTGCTGGAGAGAATGTGTTCTGGTCTTTTTGTTTCCTTCTTAGCTTTCTTATTGCCTCTTTTGAATGGTGTGTAAATATGGTTTATTTCTGTGTCTATTGATGGCTGATGTGTCTGAGTGCCAGGCTTCCAGGAATTCCCTAGCATTTTTGGATTTTGCTTCGTCTAGGATGCTCACAGTTTCCCAATTGAAACTATGGTTGAGTCTGTCCATGTGTTGTGAGATTAAGGAATTCTCATCGTGTCTTCTGACTGCTAGCTGGTGTTTGTGGATACACTCTGCTAGTCTTCTGCCTGTCTGTCCTACATAGTGGCTGTTCCAGTCCTTACACCATATGTTATAGATTTTTCTTCTTGGGCTACTTTGTCTTTTGGTTTGCTTAAGATGTTTTGGAGGGCTTTAGTTGGTTTGTGTGCTACTGTTAGGGAATGTGTCTCTGAAGAGTGGGGGTTGATGTGGGGGATTTCAGTGGTGCCGCTGGTTCTCAGGAAGGAGGGAGCACATTCCAAGGAGGTGGAGGAGAGAAGTGGAGGCACAGTCCAGGGGGCAATGGTGGGAAAATGAAGAGGTTCAGGGTAGCCCTGCCCTAGAGCTCTCCCAGGTTATTTCCCCTGAGGTTAGGTAGAGTGGCTTTAGTCTGGCAAGATTCTGTCTATATGGGGTGAGCAAATAGAGAGCTGGAGTTAGAATGGACTGACTCTTCGTTGTTCCTGGGCTGAGCCTGACAGCTACGGTGATGCCGTGTGGTTGTCATAGTCTGTTGGTGGTTTCTGAGATGTTTCTGATGTATGGTGGTGTTATCCTTTTCATAGCTTGTGTTGGTTGTGCTGTAGTGGGTTGAGTGGTCTGGCACTTTTTGATAATGGATGTGTGGGTATCCATTTTCTTGGCAGATGTTGTATAGGCAGCCTGTTTCCTTTTTCTGCTGTTCTGGGTTGCTGCAGTGCATTTGCAGTCGTCTGAATGTTCTTACACAGCTCCTCTTGAGGGAGGTTGGGTTGTTGCTTTGGTAATGGAGCACTTGGTTAGTGTGGGTTGTCTTATCAAACCAAAGACATAATAGCCCAAGAAGTACCCTAATCAAGGAACTACCAAGGTTGGGATGTTACTTTGGTAATGGAGCACTTGGTTAGTGTGGGTTGTTTTTCTTTTTTTATATATAATTTTTATTAAAGATTTTTAAAAAGGAAGATAAAAACTAGTACACACTAATATAAAGTAAGAAAAAGAAAAGAGAAAGTTAAAAGTGCAAGAAAGAGAAAAGAAAAAAGAGATACAAAGAAGTAGCTTCCTATGTTCTTTACAGCAGTTCTAAGTACAATTATAAATTTACCTCTTACTCTATGGTTACAACATTTAATTTCTATCATCTATCCTGTGTGGTTGTTTTTCAAAAGACTTGCATTTCTAATTTGCCATTGTTTCCTCTGCTGATGAGGATATCTAGGAAGGGTAGTGTGTTTTCTTCTTCCCTTGTGAATTTTATTCCTTTGAAGATGTTGATAGTTTCATGTGTCTTCTCTAGTTGTTTCTTTCTTATTATGACAAAAGTGTCATCTACATATCGGATCCATACTTTGGGTTGTATGTGTGGGAGTGCTATAGTTTCTAGACGCTGCATTGTGGTCTCCACTATGAGTCCTAAGAGTGGGATCCCATGGGTGTTCCTCTGATTTGTTGGTATATTTGTCCATCAAATTGAAAGTAGTTTAGTGAGGCAGAGGTGGATGAGGTCCATGATTCTGGGTATTTTGATCTTATCCCCCATACGCCCACCAACACTTGCATGGCAAGCAAACATCCAAGTTTAGGGAGTATCAAGGGCTCCACAGTTCAACCCTGAGCTACATATATTCTCTTCTATTGGAATCAAATGAAAGAGCTATTACCTGTTTTCCTTTTTATACAAGTTACAAAAGTATAGCTATGCAACATCACCCACAGACTAGCCAAATATATTTTAGCTTAGAATATTGTACAATATTGGAGGTGTATTAAAGCTGTTTTGAATTGTAATATCCAATTTTAACAAATTTTGGTTGTGATATAAATATAAAAAATTAAGAATTAGTGCCGGTCCTCTTCCTTTTTTAAATTGTTTTTATTTCATCTTTTTACACTGTAATGTCTGAAGGCAGAGACAGTCTGAGATCCTGTCTGGCCAAAAAGCAGGAATATATACAAGCAACCTAGTTTGACGTTAATATTATAAAACAAACAACTCCTGTAAACATTCAAACTCATGGTTTTTGAAAGTTACTTTTAACTCTAGAAGTTCTTCACAGATATGCCATATAGTAACGATCACTTTAGTATTACAGACTGTAAGAAATTTATAGTGTGTTGATACTCTCTTTCACATAGTTGGGTTTATTTAATATAGTAAGTTAAATATGGTAGGATAGTTGATTGATCATAGTATTGTGTGAGCCCAGATAGTAGTTTAGTGTATTTTGGTAAACCCTCAGTTAACCATGATTATGTATGTCATGCAAACACAGAGATACCCTGTATGCAAAACAGTGGGTTTTTTGAGAGGTGAGCCAGAAGTACTGTCTCCCTTTTACAGTCTATTCATAATTTACTAGTGTACAAAATGTTTAAATTAGTGCTTCAATCCTATGTGACTGCTCTTGTATCTGATATTTTGTCCTCTACATTTCTCCATGTGGAGCTATAAGAATCCATTCAAACAGCCATTAAATGTTTTTTTTTAAAGACACAAACAGTAAAATACCAAAACAAGTATGACAGTAAAAGTCCTTGGTAAATAACAGTTGTAAGCCCCCTAGACTAGGTAAACTCAAATAGAAGTTTATTTTCCAATATGCCCTCCCCATGGAAAAAGCTAACTTGATTACTGACATTAAATGTGCCGGCAAAAGGTGCCTGTCGATGATATGAAAGGGTGGAGAGGGCAGTACAGAAATAGGCATTCCTGCAGATAAGTGGGCCTAAAGCTATGTTAGGTTTTAAACTCCACCAGGAGCCCCTTGAATTTGGCTCACTAAACCAACCCACTGGTCCCGGGTAACACTGTTCCAGCATGTGAGATAATACAGGGCTTTCAGAGGCACCAGTCACCATCCACACTGCCATATTCTCAGCCAGCTAATTTCTGGATCATCTTCACAGGCCTCTCCGCGAACAACACAGTAAAAAAACCTAGCCTTGAAGCCACATTTCATCAGCCCCGGAAGCCCGTCTTTTTCCTCCAACGGCTCCGGCTAAGCCAGGCGATGGGGTTCCTCCTTGACACCAGCGTTATATGGCAGACCAGAGTCAATGTTGGACCCCAAACTCGACAAGGGAGTGCGACCCCATTCAGATAGGAATGTGTTTTAATTTTATTTGACACTCTCAGCATTTTTTAAATAAACCAACTTCCAAAGGAAAGTAAATACACCGACCAGTCACGCAGCGTACACACGCTATAATCCACAAAAGATCACGTGATTAAAAACGACGCCGTCTCATCTTTATGGGCATTTCCGGTCGGCCAAAGATTTTTTTTTTTTGTATAGAGCGACATCACCCTGCGCCTATAACGTCTCTGTGGAACTGTGACTATGCCGCTCTAGCCCTTACTTAGCGCTTTTTCTTTTCTATCAATACTTCCGCTGGGAAAGGGAGAGCGCATTGTTGAGGATTGTTGTTTTGTTGGGGCCTTTCTCAGGATGAAATCGTTATTCTTGCATAGAAAGCAAAATTGTACTCGTTTCTCGCTCGATGATACTTTTAGCGGTGCTGGAAATGTAGCCAGCCAATTTATTTGCTTGCCCTCCTTTTTAGCATCAATTGGTATATTCCAAGATGGCGGAATTGCACAACGAGATCGGAAAATAAGAGCGACGGCTTGGGAAGACCGATTCCTTTCCGGAGCAGGGAGGGTGTGAAGCAGCAGGGTTTGTCAGGTGTGGAGTTTTCTGTTTGGGAACTCGCTCGCGAGTTCCGTAGAACCTTCGGCGCGTGAGGGTTGCGCGTGTCGGAGAACTCGCACCATGGTAAGTGGCGCGTGAAGACACGAGTTCAGACGCGAGCAGGCTGGCAGCCTGGAGCTTTAGTTATCAGTTCTCCGTCCCTTTTATGGAGGAAGATGGGGACCAAGCTAAGCTAGTTTGAGTCTTAAACTTAAAAACTATAACCAAGAAGTAGATGTGGAAGATAAACAGACATAACCTTGGGATAGAAATGGAGGCAAATGTCAGGGAATTCCTCCCGCTATCATCTCACACGTGACATGGACATCATATTTGTGACTTTGCTGTATCTTTCACTGGGGACTTTTCGGGATGGGTGAAATCCAGCAAAATTCATATAGAGGCCCAGCACATTCAGGCAGCAGCACATAATATCATGTAATGCCATGCAAGCATTGTATCTGGGGCTGCGTTACTTGGAAACCACAGCTAATTTAAATACGGGGCTGTTAGACTCTGCTGCATGTGTAGTTAATGAAAATGGTATGGAACAAGAACAGCTTGCCATTTGAAAACTTGTAATAAATAAAATGGTGGATGCTTGACCAGATCAATAGGACTTTGCCAGCAGGAAGCCTCCCACAGATACCTAAGTGGTGACAGATTCTGGATGCTACACATATTTTATGGCTTCACATAGCAATACTGAAAAACTTAACTATTTACAGGAGACTGGTAAAGGTAGTTGCAAATTTATTATTTATTTATTATTTAAATTTTTATCACTGCCCATCTCCCCAAATGGGGGACTCAAATTGCATGTGATACGGGACCTGTATAGGAAACAGTAATCATGACTATATCAATCCCCCCTCCTGTCTTCTTCCATGAAGACTGGAGCAAATGTGACACTTGGAAGTGTTTGTTCACCTTACTTTCCTAGTTGCTGCTAAGGTGGAGTTCCTTAAAGATATAAATAGTCAAGGTCTTATGCTGAAGGTGTCCTGGCTGCTGATTTGTTTCCTGATATACAGTAAATTGCTTATTATTTTTAAAATCCAAATGGTTTGGGTTAACTGAGAAAATACCTCATTTATAATTTCCACTGCCCCCCCCCCATACACTGGGAACATCTGAGATGATTCACCTGCTCTGCTGAAGGCTTGTCTCTTGGCAACTTGAAGTTCAGTCTTCTTTGTATCTACTCAAGTTCATTGGAGCTGTGGAATCTAACTTCATTGTTTGCTTTTTAGGAAGGCCTTAAAATAGATCTTTTTGGAGAAGACCTTTTATTTTAATTTTAATTATTATCACTTATATCCATTTTTACTATTTTGGCTTTGATTTGGTTTTATGCTTTTTATTATAAACTGAAGAGATATTTTGGTAATATTTGGTTTGTAAAGTCAAGGAACTTGAGAAGCCATCAGGATCTCCTGCAAGATATAACCATAAAAACATCAATGGGAAAAATATTCAGTGTAGAAATTCTCTGCAGTGGGGTGATCCAAACATATCTGTGCCAGAACATGTCTAGAACACCACAAACTACTTTGTGTTCTGGACAACCCTAGAAACACACAAACCATCCCAACAAAGCTCAGATCAATCTATCTTGGTTGGGTTTACACCTAACTAATTTTGAAAAGCTAAAAGAATTCTAAATATTTATTTGCATCAGTTAACTAAATAAAGATGTAACAGATTTATTTATTTATAAGGTCTATATGGCTGCCCAGCTCAGAGTAATGTGACTCTGGGCAGTGTAGGGATTATTTTTTTGACAATTACGTTCCTAGGGAGGACTTGCATCACGGATAACCCATTTATTTAGATAAGTAGGAAACCTTATCAGTTTTATTCCATTTTCAGCTAAATGTCTCTTGTTTTGTAGCCCCACAGACGGAAGAAACCTTTCATAGAGAAGAAAAATGCTGTAACATTTCATTTAGTACACAGAAGTCAGAAGGACCCTTTGACCGTGGATGATAGTGCACCCCAGAGAGTTCTGTTGCCTGCATTAAAGGTAATAAGAAGTGACAGTGCTGAAGAAAAGCAGCTTAATGTTTAGTTCATGTGAAAGCATAGGGAAGGGCTATTGTCATATTCTGCTTATGGGCTTTCTGGAGGCACTTGAGTTGGCCACTGTGGGAAGTAGGATGCTGTAGAAAATATGACAGGGCTCTTCATATGTTCTTCCTAGTAGAGGAATTCTGAATTCTCTTTAAGCATCAACATTACAATAAAAATGCATAGAAAGTAATTGGAACATCATGTGTGTGTTTTTCTGGAAAGATTTGCTTTTATCATAATGCCTTTTTGAAAAAACACAGTTATCTTTTGCTTTATGTTTGACAGCAGCATTAGCTAAATTCAGTAATTTCCTTCTCCCCCAAAACTTATAGGGGGATGATGAAAAAAGAAGAGAAGAACAGCAGAAATATGGAGTATTCTTTGATGATGATTATGACTACTTGCAACATTTGAAGGAAGCTTCTGCATCTTCTGAACTTGTTCCATCAAGCTTACCAAATCAAGGCAGGATTGTAGTGTCTGCAGAAGGGGAGGTAGAAGAGGAAATTCAACACATTCCAGTAAGTAAAGATGTTCTTGGCTGCTGTGTTGATATTTCCTTTATTTATGGTATGTATGTTCAAATCAAACTAGTAGTGCTTGGTGGTCTCTGAGCCTTGTTGTTTTCTTGCAGACATTTCATTGCCAGACTAGGCAACGTCTTCAGTGCGAAGAGGGAGTGGGCCTTGCTCTCAGTTTACCTAACCAATAGAAACTATGAAAAGGATAACACTACCATACATCAGAAACATCTCAGAAACCACCAACAGATTGTTACAACCACATGGCATCACCATAGCACATAAACCAACTAAAACTCTTCAAAACATATTAAGCAACCCAAAAGACCCAATAGCCGAAGAAGAATAAACAGGAGTTATTTACAACATACAATGCAAAGACTGTAACAGCCACTATGTAGGACAGACAAGCAGAAGACTAGCAGAGCACATCCACGAACACTAACTAGCAGTCAGAAGACATGATGAGAACTCCTTAATCTCACAACACATGGACAGACTCAACCATAGTTTCAACCAGGAAACTCTGAGCATCCTAAACCAAGCCAAATCCAAAAACACCAGAGAATTCCTGGAAGCCTGGTACTCAGACAAAGCAGCCATCAACAGACACACAGAGGTAAACAACATTTACATACCATTCAAAAGAGACAGTAGAAAAGCCATAAAACCAGTACACTCCCTTGCCAGCAATCAACACCCAGATATGCAAAAATCAACACTAGGATTAACACCAGATGAACAATCAAATAGCACAATACACCCTAATCAAGGAACTATTAACTTAGGCAATCAACCAAGCAGCAAACAACAGCCCAATCAAAGAACTCCCAAGGAGAGAACAACACCCCCACCAACACAAGCAGGGCAAGCCATGGTATATAAACTGAGAGCAAGGCCCACTCTCTCTCCTCACTGAAGATGTTGCCTAGTCTGGCAATGAAACATCTGCAAAAAAACAACAAGGCTCAGAGAGCACCAAGGACTCCACAGTTCAACCCTGAGCTACAAATATTCTCTTCAATTGAAACTAGTAGTACTTCTTAAAGTTAGAGTTTAAACTTTTAAACAATGTTTTTGGTTATCATGTACCTTCCTCAATCACCTATTTACTCTGAACTCTCTTATGATGGACCTAAAGGGCTACCTCATTTCATTCATTAGGGGTACTAATAAAATTATTGACAGCATTCCAAAAATGTATATTAAGGAGATGAACAGATTTGCACTATGTATCATGTAATGAAAAATTGTTACCAACACAAATCAGTTGATAAATTGTGTAATGGTGGATGAGGTTCAAGTTATTGTATCAAGCTATATTTAGCATATTTTCTCACACTGTAACTATTAGTGTAGTTTGGGTTTTTTAAAGAATTATTTATCCATTTTAAAAACTGGTGATAAATTAGGGCTTGCTTGTTAACATGTTCCAGAAATGCTTGTACAATAAAATAGTTTCTTACAAACTCAGCTGTAAAGAATGGGGGGAAATGTATATATGCTGATTCTTAGATTTCAAAAGATAGAGACAAGTATCAAATGAATAGTATATGCTAGAAACTCAGTTCAGGACATTTGGTGTCTTGAATATTTTTAAAGAAAATGCTATGTATTCTTTGTTCTTTAGGCTCCCACCATTAATCTCCCCTCCTCAGTGTTTGCATCAGAATTTGAAGAAGATGTGGGACTATTAAATAAAGCTGCTCCTATTCCAGGTACTATATTTACAATACAATCTTTTATGTGCATTTATATCTTGATGTGTAAAATGAAGCATTTTCCATAATGCAGGCTTAATCTGTCTTTCACATAATTATTGACATATGTGTGGTTGCAGAATTCTGTTACTGTCCTAATCTATAAAAAGCGATAAATTTCAAGGGAGCGTAAGATAGTTGTTTGCCCTGATGGGATGCCTTGTGCCACTGAGGCACACATTATCTTCATTAAGGCAAGAAGACAACACTGTTCTCCTAAAAGCTCAATGCAGCAATTCTAATTTCTGGAAAAGGGTTCTGTACTAATACCATATGAACAGAATCATCATCTGGTACTTCCAGTTGCTGACAGAAGCTTTGAAAGAGGGTTGAACACATATAAAGTGCATGTGCAGAAGTATCTTAGCTGGCTATAGCCTAAGGAGGCAAAGCAAAACAGCCACTTCATTTCTAGAAGTAGGAAGGCTGCATTGCTTCATAAAGCAGCTTTGAAGAGGAGCTTTGTCAAAGGGAAACTTCTTTTCAAAGCTGTGCATAGGCCTAGCAATCCATTTTATGCTTCCTTTGGGTTCAAGTTGATTCCTTCCTTCAAAAATGCAGAACTAGTCCATCAGATAAAAACAGCAAAAACTGGAAAAGAAATTAATAACTAAAACAATATATAAAGAGAGACATCCTGTTAGGAAATTCCTTTTTCCCCCCTTCAAATTAGTGGTTGCTCTTTCGTAGATGGCTTATGTTACTCTATTTTTGTTACATTCCTAGGTGTTTAATTTGCACTGGATAAAATTGGGCAAATGTGCCAGAAGGCAAAAATGTGATTGTTGTTGCTCCTTTAAATTATGTCTGCAACCTGTGCTGTGCAAACCTCCTCTCCCAGAACTCCTTTGGATCTTCACACCCTGTCCCTCCCTCATGATTTGGGATAGTAGCTTGTTAGTCCCACTGCCACCCTGTATCTTCCAGGGATGCCTCATCTGGCATCCATGCCATAATACCAGTATATAATACAGCTCTCACAATCTGTGCTGCCTTTCTGAAAGTTAAAAATGGAAAAAGCAAAAACAACTTCCTGGACAATTGGTCTAGAACTGTGCGATTAATTGTTTCAACCCTTCCTTCCCTCCTTGGGAGATAGATCAGTCTAACCAGAGATAAACAAAATTAGCTTTATTTAAAAAAATAAAATATTAAACCCCTTTTTAACTTTAAATATTAAAATGCAAATAACCCAGTTGGTAAGGCTAAATTATAGAAATGGTCAGATCATAATACAGCTGGCAACGCAAAATAAATTTACACAAGAAAATGCAGTGCTACGGTCTGCTGCGAATAGAAAGTTCTCTGGCAGAATCTCAGAGGAGATGCTGAAGGGCTTTTAACTTATAGATCACAGGAAAATTATAAATTCAGATATAGCTTCATGCTCAGCTTGAAGAATGTATAAATGTTGAAATTACACAGAATTCACTAGCATGTACAGAGAGATATGGGAAATTAGAGTTGGCACCACACAGAACACAAATCCAACCTAGCATAATATTCCTGGCTAGATATTTACCTGTGATTCTCTGCTTCAGAGCTCCTGGAGGTTCCAGGTTTCTTGGGATTTTCAAGCTTTCCTTAGAGGCTATGGGGAGATGGAAGTCCTTTCTCCAGCTTTTTTCAGCCACTCCAGATTTCTCACTGAATTTTAACATGATCAAGCCCTTGTTCTACTTCCAGCAATGGGAAGGGCAGCATGTGACTAAACATCATACCTCATCTGAGGGATCTATATTCTGTCTGAGCCTGAAGCCTGCCTGAGGGAAGTGTGTTGGGGTATCTAAGCCTGTTGCCAGGAAAAGAGGCTACATTCACTACAGATGGTTAACAAAAGCAGATTTGAGCTCACTTCTCCCTCAGAACAGAACATCATTTAATTAATTTAGGCCCCAAAGACTATTCCATTCAATGGAATAGTCTTAAAACACCTCTGGAAAATTCTCAAGTTTGTTCTGAGGGTAACAGGGGAAGGTAGTTTTCTAACTGATTGCTGTTGTAGTGAAATATTTTTTTCTGTTTGGGGAAGAACTTGTGTTCAGGGCAAACAGACAGTTCTGAGAAATGGCTTAATGCTGTCAAAACTGCTTTTTAACATTGTTTTTTATCTAACAATAGGGCCTAGGCCAGACCTTGATCCCGACATTATTGCAGCACTTGATGACGACTTTGATTTTGACAATCCAGATAATCTGCTTGAAGATGACTTCATGTTAAGAGCTAATAAACCTGGGAGCCTAGAACTGGAGAAGGAAGTCCCTTGGTAATGGAATGGAAAACATATTGCCATATTTTTATCTTATTCAGTTTTTCTAATGGGGAGGAATTCCACTACTGGGTGAATCAGAATTACTCCACCCTTTAAGAGCAGAGACACTAGAAGGGACTACATTTAAACTCATTTGTATATACCTTTTTCAGGTCTTGATCAATTACTATTTTATCCTTAGCTATACTGTAGTACATGAAAAATCATGAAGTAATAATCAGCATATTAGTAAAGTAAATGTAAATCTAAGGAAGCCAATTAATGTATATGCTTTTCACAGGGAACCTAAATCCCAAGATGAAGATGCATGGGAGGATGTGGAGGATGGAGAAGATTTTCAGAGCGATGAAGAATATGATTCTGAAGGTCCTTTGTCAGATGACAGTGATCTCAAAGGGAAGATGAAAGAATTTCTCTTCATGGAAGAAGAGACCAAGAGCCGTTTCACAGAGTATTCTATGACCTCTTCAGTAATGAGAAGAAATGAACAATTAACACTTCTGGATGAAAGATTTGAGAAGGTGAAATAAACTCAGAACGGTTATTGTAATTATTAAGATACATTTGGAAAATATTAATTTTAATTCTGATTTCTTAATACTCCATATATGTAAATGATTGCTTTATTTTTTCCCCACTACTACTAAATAAAAAGAATTTTAAAGAATTTTATAACATCTAATGCTATGACTTATCCTGACTTGTACCTTATTTCTTGTCTTAATCACTAGACTAACAGTAACTTTATATTACATGAGTTTTGTCAATAGCTTCTTATTTAAAAGGGAAAAAATGTAAAATAATTGTTTTCAAATATTTTTCTGTGCAATTCAATTGTTACTGTATTTACATCCAATATGTACTTTGAATTGACTTTGAATATTATGATTTTTTTTGTGTGTTTAGTTCTTTGAACAATTTGATGATGATGAAATTGGACCACTGGATAATGCCGAATTAGAAGGCTTCATTCAAAATGACAGTACTCGATTACAAGAAGTTTTGAATGACTACTTCAGGGAGAAAGCAAAGGAGTGTGTAAAGTGTTCTTACTGGTAGCATGCTTCTTAGGAAACTTCTGTGTACCTCTTCAACAATGAGCAATTTACAGATAAAATGCTAATCATATCACTAATATCAAAACAGTGGTTTAAAGCATAATTAACTGTCCAATCTAAGTCCTTAAAAAGTCCAAAGATCCTGTAATGTGCTACATCATTCCGGTCAGCTTGAAAATAAGGATGTTTATGACTTGAATGGGGCTTACATTTGTATTTTGAGAAGACATACCAGTTTTCTTTCCAGTATTTCTGGTTTCAAGTCAATTGTCAGTTGAATTCTTAACAGTAACTAGCTTCCTTAAATAGCATTACAGTATCCTGAATATTACTGTTCGTTCTGTTCCTTTTATTAAAAAAAAAAAAAGCAAAACCCAAGATAGAAAAGTGAATCTTTTTGCTAAAAAACCATGTGATACTGACAAAGTTCTGACAACTAAATAAACCATTAACAATGTTAAGGTGAAATGCATGTGGTTATGTAAGCTTAGATTTGTAAAGCCAAGGTAATTGTTGATACTGCAGAAGCATGTTATAATAATGTTGTATCCAGTGGTGGCATTGCTCTAGTGAAAAGTATTTCTAGCACAGATATATAATTTTTCTGCCTTTCTGTAATTTGTTGTGCCTCATCCTATTCTGTTACAGGAATTCCCCAATCATTATTTACTCTCCATAGAGTAAATGAATAAATAAAAGAGTAAATTAATAGAGTAAAAGAGAGCCAGTGTGGTGGAGTGGTTAAGGCACCAGACTAGAAACAGGAGACCATGATTTCTAGTTCCGCCTTAGGCACAAAGCCAGCTGGGTGACCTTGGGCCAGTCACTCTCTCTCAGCCCTAGGAAGCAGGCAAGGGCAAACCACTTCTGAAATCTTGTCCCCCAAATCACAGGGGTTTGTCCAGGCAGTCGCCAGGAGTCAGCACTGACTCAAAGGCACACAGACACACAGAGTAAATGGGTACAGGGATATTAGGGAAAATTAATGGTCTTTGCTTGCATTGGGACATTGTTCCTTTGGATACAATTTAAATCTAGTTAAGGGACACCACTATTCCAAATTACACCTTTCAAAAGATGTTCATGTGCTAATTCTGCAATAGCAGATAAATGTATATAGTCTAAATAATACTCATTTAAGTGAGAAAAGCTGGCAGGTTTTTAAAATGGCAGGTCTTCAAAATGATTTTAATTTATATTTCTGCCTTATGTATCTCTCATTTTCTCTAAAAGTTGTGTGAAACTTGATGGCATTGAAACCAAGAAAGAACCAGAGTTGCTCTTGAATGAAAAAGAAGAAATTGAAGAAATTGTAACTTTAATTATTGAAGAACACAAAGAAAAATGGGATTGTGAATCCATTTTAAGTGAGTATTTATTTAATCACATTTTTACAGCTGCCCATCTCACATAGTGACTCTGGGCGGCGTACATAATAATAATCAAGACTATATAAAAACCATGAAAACAACCAATTTAAGTTAAAATAAGAATGAGATGAAAACAAATAAAATGGCAGGAAAGCATTCAGAGAGGGCATTCCATTAACTGTCATACAACCATCTGGCAGGCTCCACTCTACGATGGGATCCACAGGCTAGTTGACAAAGCCACATTTCAAAGGCCTTCTGGAAGGCCATCAGGGTTGGGGCCATCCTCACTTTGGGGGGAGTGACATTCCACAGGTTGGGGGCTACAGGAGAAAAGGCTTTCTTCCTAGGTCCTGCCTGATGATATTCCTGAGCCAATGGGACCCGCAACGTGCCTCTCCTACCGGACCTTATGGGATTGGTAGATGTAAGTGGGGAGAGGCGGTCCCCCAAATATCCTGGTCCCGTGCCACGTAGATCTTTAAAAGTTGTAACCAACACCTTGAATTGGACCTGGAAGCAAACTGGCAACCAATGTAGCTCGTATAGCAGAAGTGTAATGTGTGCAGAACTTGGAGCACACATGACTGCCCAAGCTGCTGCATTTTGCACCAGCTAAAGCTTCCAGATATTCTTCAGAGGTAGCCCCATGTAGAGCTCATTACTGTAATCAATTCAGGAGGTGACTATGGCATCAGTGACTGAGAGTAGAGCCTCCTGGTCCAGGAATGGGCACAACTGGTGCACAACACAAAGCTGTGCAAAGGTCTGTCTGGCTACAGCTGCCACCTGCCCTTCAAGAAGGAGTTGTGCATGCAGAAGAACCCCCAAGTTGTGCACTGGGTCTGCTTGGGGCAGCGCAACCCCATCCAGCACCAAAGATGGTAAATCCGCAGATGCAGAAGGCCCTAAAACCCAAAGCCACTCAGTCTTGCCAGAGTTCAGCTGACACCTGTTCCCCATCCATGCCCCAACAGCCTTCAGGGACCAAGAAAGGACATCAACAGCATCACTTAGCTCACCAAGGGCAGAGATGTATATCTGGGTATCATCAGCATACTGATGATACCTCACCCCATGGGGATGTATCTCACCCAGCAGTTTCCTTGATCTCACCCAGCAGTTTCATGTAGATGTTAAATATGAGTGGAGAAAATACTGAGCCCTGCTTCACCCTACATAGAAGGGGCTGAGAGTGGGACTTCTTGCTCCCAATCAACATTGAGTGGAACCAGCCTCAGAGAAAGGAAGAAAACCAGCACAATACAGTGCTGCTGACACTCAACTCTCGAAGCCAGTCCAGAAGGATACCATGGTTGATGATATCAAAAGCTGCTGAGAGGTCAAATAGAGCAAGGATGGATGCACTACCCCCATTCCGCTGCCACAGAGATCATCCAAAAGCCCAACCGGTGCCATTTCCGTCCCATATCCAGGCCTGAATACTGACTGAAAATGGTCCAGATCCAGCTTCATCTAGTATCCTCTGAAGCTGTTGTGTGACAACCTTCCCTAAAAAGGGAAAGTTGAACACTGAACAAAAGTTGTCCAGTATGGTAGGATCCAGTGATGGCTTCTTTAAGGTGTGCAGAGACAACCCCCTCCTTCAAGGATGAATTCACCACCACCAGAACCCATCCAGATCTCACCTCCCAGACAGCCTTAGTCAGCCAGGTGGGGCATGGATCTAAAGAGCAGGTGGCCAAACTCAGTCATAAAGACCCTTTCCACTTCCTCAGGTCCAACAGGTTCAAACCATTCCCAGATAAAAGGGCAAGACTGCACACCAGGCATCTCCACAGGACCTGTAAAAATGCTAGCATCCAACTGAGAGCAAATCTCTTCTGTGAACCACGGAGAGTGATGGGATCCATGGGCTGGGAGAAGTTGCATGGGTGTGATACGGTCCAAACCCTCAGACATCCTCTTATTCCAAGTGACGACCAGAGCCTTGGCCACGCCATGCAGCAGACCATCAGGAACAACCCTCAGCTCCCTCTGGAACCCTTCCTGGTCCATCAGTTGCTGGGGGCAGACCAATCTAATAGGTCCAGCCTCCCTGCAGCAGAGGGCAGTGCTAGAGAATCTCATGGTTACCAGGGTATGATCTAACCATGACACAGAAGCCCCAGAAAGCTCCCCCAATTCCAGATCACTTTGCCACTGCTGCTACAAGAAAACCAGATCAGGCATGGGACCACTGTCCCACATTGGGCCTTGGATGACCTAGGATAGGCCCATGGCTGTCATGGTGGCCATGAACAACTAAGCCACCTCAGACTCCACTCCCAGGGAAGGCAGATTGAAATCCCCCAACACCATGTCCCTGGGGAATTCCACCACCAACCCTGAGATGGAGTCAAGGAGCTCAGGCAGGGAGGTTGCTACACAGCAGGGAGGCTGGAACAGTAGCAACAATCCCAACTGGTCCCTAGAGCCCAACTTAATGAACAGGGTCTCACATCTGGCAACCTGTGGGGCAGTGCCCCTGAAAGCCATCAGAAACTCCCGGATAACTATTGCCACACCCCACCCTTTCCCTGGAGTCTCAGCTGATGCCACACCCAAAACCCAGCTGGGCACATTTCCGAGAGAGGAACTCCCCTTTCCAGACCCAGCCAGGTCTCAATAGTACATGCCAGGTCAGCCCTCTCATCAGTGATCAAATCACAGATGAGGGAAGCTTTATTACAGACTGACCTGGTGTTTAGCAGCAACAGCAGTATGCAGAGTTATGTAGATTTCTATAGGAACAATGCTGCTTTTGCTAAGAGCCAAATTTACTTATTTCCTTTAGGCAGCTTTTGCTTTTTATGTTATTGTTTATTCGCTTAGTCGCTTCCGACTCTCCGTGACTTCACGGACCAGCCCACGCCAGAGCTTCCTGTCGGTCGTCAACACCCCCAACTCCCCCAGGGACGAGTCCGTCACCTCTAGAATATCATCCATCCACCTGGCCCTTGGTCGGCCCCTCTTCCTTTTGCCTTCCGCTCTCCCTAGCATCAACATCTTCTCCAGGCTGCTTTTTATAATACACTTAATTATCATACACATTCCTTGGCCTCAAAGACTTTCATGGATCTTTTGAGGTTTAATAATTGTTTATTAATAGGATGTTTCAAACATTTCAAATCATAACTTCTTTCTTAATCAGCTAACCTTGGGTGTTATGTCTTCTCTTTAAGGTACTTATTCAAACTTATACAATCATCCAAAACTTATTGAGGTGCCCCAAAAGGTGAGTGGAAGTTTCCATTACATACAATTTAAAGACTTCTTACTGCAATGAATGGGATCCAAAGAACTATTACAGGTGCACTCAAGAATTTAACTAAAGGGATTTTTAACTTTAAATAAAAATAAAGCAGCAGCCCTACAAATTATATCATAACACGCTGTAGAAATAGTGTAGAGTTTGTGGTCTGAGTCTGCAGAAAAAGGAAAGTTAGTTCCTTCCTAGTAGCCATCACCTCCAAAACCTAGATACATATAAATTAAGATTTAAAAGGCTCTGGCTAGCTAGCTGTTTGTTTATGATGAAAGGGAAGGGGAGGGAGATTGGATTAAGGTTGGATCCAGCTTGTAAATTTATCGAAGTGCTGAACAGGAGTGAGTGAGTGAACACACAAAACATGAATTAACATAGGGACTATTTTTTTCCCCCCAATGACACCTAAAAATTCTGTTTGGTTTAGTACCTGATTTAGTATTTTGGCTTCTGCAGATTTCATTGATCTAGTTAACTCATTGTTTTAAAAAAACTGTTAGTTCTCTCTATGTATTTTTAATAGCTTAAATCAGTTGAAGTGTCTAAGAAGACAGGAATCCCTCTAGATGTTTTGCCTCAGAGAGGACCTACAGTTAAACAGACTGAGCACATGCAAAGGATTAATGACTGTGACTTGCCAAGAGTATCCACACAGCCACGCTCTAAGAATGAGAGTAAGGAGGATCGGAAAGCTAGAAAACAAGCTATCAAAGAAGAGCGAAAAGTAAGTTTTATTTTATTTTTTTTAATAAAGGCATTTAATTAATTATCTTTATTAAATTTAATTAAAGCAAGGATAACTACGTCTGAATTATATCTTATAAATATGCATTAAATAACTATAATGTTTAGTGTATATCTGACATTCTCACAAGATGGAACTCAAATTAGATTCTTTAGGATTCCCATTTAGGCACTTAACAAAATTAGCTTTAGTGAGGTTGTGGTTTCATACACACTTAGGACTTGACAACTACTATAAAACCATCCCAGTGAATGAAGGAGTGACATGAGTCTAATTAGAAGGTGTGCTATGACAGGGCTAGATAAGATTAAAGGGTATTATCAATAAATTAGTAATTTTTTTTCTTGCGTGGGAGAAAGAAAGGGAGATTTTTTAAAAACCACCTTAAGTTAGTTTGCTATCTGTAGTACTAGAGAAGGAACAACTGTAGCTGAGATACCGTACACAAGAAAAATCCCCACTATTATTATAGCCAGGATACCATCTATTTCTGCTGAATCATAGGAGTGTAACTCACCTAGTCCTATTACACCTCTCAATAGCATTCAGTACCATCAACCATGGTTTTATTCTGGACCACCTGCAAGAGTTGAGTATTGGAGGTACCATTCTAATGGCTCTGTTCCTTCCCAAATGGGTATGGAGAACTGGACAGGTTTGACCTGGCTCTGAGGTTACTCTTAGATGGAGTTGCACTCTCACTGAAGCAGCTGGTCTATGATTTGGGGATATGCAGCACCTGCTCAAACTGCAGGTGAGGGCTGGGACCAGAGGGATTTTTCCAACTCTAGCTGGAGCACCAACTGCTGGCCTTCTTATGACAGTGGCTCATGTAATTAAACTACTGCTATGCATTTTTCATGAGACGGGTCTTGGAAAGGACTTGGAAGCTGCTGAAAATGCAGTGATGCAGCTACGAAGAGAGAGCAGAGATTTAGTAGCATTACACCAATGTTTTAGTCACTGCAGTAATTGCTGATAGGCTTCCAAGTCCAATTCAAGGGACTGGTTTTAATCTCTAAGGCCCTATATGGCTTGTCACTTGTGTACTTACAGAACCATCTCCCCCTCTCAGATTCAGGCTATCTTGTGTGTTCATTTTGAGGACGATGGCTGAGGGTCTCCACCTCTTGTGAAGTGAAGAGAATGGGGGCCTGCAGGCATGCCGTTGCAGTGGCAGCTCCCACCTTATGGAATACTTTATCTATTGAGGATTTGGGCTTGCCTTACCAAAGGCAGTAGAAAGAATCCTGTTTCAACTGACTTAGATCAGCATAGATGATGGCCATGGGCTGTTTTTATAGTTCGGGGGTTTTCTTTGGAAGTGACGACAGTTGTTTTTTACCTGTATTGTTTTTGTTTGTGCTTCTATCGTAAACTGCCATGAGTTTTTAAAAGTGAAGGTACATGTAACATGTATACGTATATTTACACGTATATGTAACGCTTGTTGAGTAAAATGCAAATTGTTGTCTTACATGGTTCAGTAGTAGTAATTGAGAACTCAGCCAGACCATTTTGGGTTAGCACAGGGCTGTGAAACCTGTTAGTTTAAAAAAAAAAAAATCCCTGATCAAGAGGGGTGGGGCTTCTGAATGTCAATTAGCAAGCCCCACCCTTTCCACTTAGTAATGCGGGGGAGAGAACCTCTCTCTACAAAGGATTAAGGGAAAACTCTGTAACAGACTAAACATTACTTGTCTTCCCAATAGTCCATTGTGGAGAGGTTTTTTTTCCCTTTAGTCCCTTGCAGTGAGTTTTTTTCCCTTAGTCTCTTGTGGAGAATCTGTATACTTAAAACTCTTGAGTCTGTCTGTTTGTAACCTTTAACTAGGTGAAACAGTGCATCATAGGGCAACAATTTTTGAACCAAGGTACCTCAAATGGGCTAACCTACAGAATGCGTCCAAAATCTGGGACCCATGACTCCCGTGGAATTGAAATCTGGCAAATTTTAGCAAACATTTTATGACATAAAAATTGTCATAAAACATTTTATGACATAATACAAAAGGTCATAAAACATTTCCTGTGGTCAACTCCTGATGTTTGACTGTGCTATACAGTTCAATATGCATGACATAAGCTATTTTCAAGGCAGATGCATCTCTAAATACCTCCTTGAATTTTTAAGAACTTTTCCAGTGAAGGCAGTACATTAGAAGTTCTGCCATTGTTGAAGGCATTGAGGAATCTGGTAAGGAAATATCTCTGAAACAATGACCCAACAGGTCATAGTTTGTCTAGTGTTTCTTTAGGAAGAACCAAGGAGATATAAGATCCTAAGATTTGTGTTGCTGCCCTCTTCTTAGGCAGATGTGGGTGGAATGATTTAGAATGGGGTTCATGTTGATCTGTTTAGAGCGTGGATCACTCTCTAAAAGGCACATACTATGCAGAACGGAAAAAAAACTCCTGGTTTACTATTAATGCAAACACATACACAATGAAAAGAAAACCTGAAGGTATATGCCCTGCTCAATAAGTATGAAGGGAATTATTAACATCTGAAAAATTAGACATCTTTTTAGTGCATTAATCTTCTTCTGCCAAGAGCTCTGAGACGGATATTGCTGAAATTGTATCTACCTGTAAAATTCAGGAAAGGATCTAGATAAAATTATACAGGAAATTTTAGTACATGTTAGAACACTTGAATCAGTTTCCTATTAAGTAGATTGCTTTGAGAACATTTTCATAGTGATATATTAATATTGCAAATCCTTTATCCATTAGGAACGCAGGGTGGAAAAGAAAGCAAACAAATTGGCCTTCAAGCAAGAGAAGACAAGACAAGAGAAAGAGCTGCTTAACTTGAAACAGAATATTCAAGGGCTCAGGCTGTCGTAATGGAAGAACTGCTTCTTGTTAAGACTGTGGCCACTTCCTTCTCGTTGCTAACAGGAAAAGATACTTCTGATTTAACACATTAGAAGTTTAACCATAATGACAATGAGCTGTCATTTTTAAATGCATATCTAACCATTACCAGAGTCTACTTACATGTGAACAGTGTTTTGGTTATCACAACAATAAAATCAGTGTAATATATTTCTCCTACTGCTGAAGGGATAGCATATATTTATTGACTTCAGTTGAATTGAAATTTCCACAGAGATAATAAAACACCTTTTCACATTCTTGTGTCACCTTTCGTTATAGTAAAAGTAATTCAATGTTATACTTCTTGGTTGCTGTATGCGGGAGAGAGATTCAAGGAAAATTACTGCCTTAGATGGCAGAAGTTGAGTTTAAGATTGAGAAATTGGCTTTTACAGTAATCTGTAAATTTCATATTAATGGGATCTACTTTTGACACTGCTCCTTAAGCACAGCTCTGAAACTGGCTAAAGGTTCCACATACTTCAGCACAGCTTCCAGTATCAGACATATTCTTCTGGGAAGCTGAAAACATAATGCAATATGTAAACACATCCATTTAGTATTATACATAAACCAGAAGTTTGTCATGTGTTCAAAATCTGGTTAGTATAATGTGTCACCCCAGCATATGTTTAAAATGTGTTGTAAGGAAAGATACTGGTAGCTGAAACAGGCATATTTAGATCACTTTATCCTTAGGGTTTTCATGTGCATCACTACATGGTGGATGAGCTGTATGTGTCATAATTGTTTAATCTGTCAGCCAATGACATTTCACTTGGAATCCTGCAAGTAAGGGAACTGGACAACTGAAAGTAAGCTATCAGGTACATCTGCGTCCCTGAAAAAATACTGAAGAGAAATCACTGCGCTATGAAATGAGTTTGGATCCTGAAAACAAAGCATATGCCACAGGTATGACATACCCAACAAAATAGCAATTTTGTATAGTGGGTAACTATACCACAGTGAAACAATATGTCACTGTTTTTAAGTAAAAGCATTTCAGACTGGTACTTTAGCATGATGTTTGCTTTAGAAGTATCTGTATCCTTTAATAAATCCCATGCAATGGCTTAACAAACTTGAAAGACCTGCCTGACATGTCTTTTTTCCTGGATGTTTCCCTGGTTCCTTAGAAGAAGGACAAGCCTAGTTGTTTCCTTTACACTCTGGATTTTAGGCACCAAAGAAATAGTTTTAAATTCAGCATAGAATGTAAAGAATCAGAATATCGCTGCACAAGTAAGAGTGTTTAATTTACTCTCGTAACATGCCCTATATTCGATTAGGACCATGATAGTTAAGTATACTTAAGTGAAAAAGAAGGTCTTGTATATAACCCTCTATTGCAAGGACTATCTAGCCATGATGTGAAAAGATGAACGGTCCCCTGTGCAAGCACCAAGTCATGTCTGACTCATTGGGGGGACGTCGCTTTCACGATGTTTTCTTGGCAGACTATAGCAGGGTGTTTTGCCATTGCCTTCCCCAGTCGTCACCTTAATACAAATGCACTGACATAAGCCAAGTTTGCAAATGATGCTAAGTCCTGGTTTATTCAACTGACAAGTTTTGAATAAGCCACAATGGTTAAGCCAAAAATCAAATAAACTGCATTATGCTTTAGTGTGCTCTTTCATACTCTGATAATTTGAGATGGATCTCTAAACAACTTTTAAATAGCGCTGCAAATTAATTATTTTTCTAAACTACTGTACCTTGAAAGTATTGAATTAAAATATGGGATAAAAATATTTTAAATAAATGAATGAATGTTTCAGAATACCTATTTGGTTGTAATTTAAAGAAACATTTACTTTATTCAGTATGTAGACTTCTATTCCTAACAGAAGCCCTCATGAGCAACATTTCTTGCTAGGCCTCTTTACAGTCCTTCTAAAAACAATAAAAATAAATACGTAAATGGCTTGCTGCAACATTTTCTGTTTAAGGCATCTGTGTTCAAAGAACTCCACACATTGAAAGTAAATTCCTAAAATAGCCCATGAAAGATGATGCCATCTGTTTTGTCAGTTCTTATCCTGACCTTTTGAGGATTTTCATTAAAACCCTGTCTGCATCCTCTGCCTCAAAGTAACATTAAGAAACTTAATGGAGGCAGAAGATACAAGATAAGAACATTTCCTTTTTAAAGCTATAGACATATAACCAAAGAAATGTAAAGCTGACCTTGCAATGCAATTCTTGTACAATATTAAGTCATTGTCTTCAGCCTGAGTGGACAATCCTGTATGCACCTATTTAGAATTAAGTTTCATTGAATACTGGAACTTTCTTCTGAATAAATATGCATAGGGTTGCTATGTACATCTTATCAATGATGTAGCCCTATCCATTAAATGCTTACTTAATCTCAGCTAGTGTATACTATTCAGTTACTCCTTCATAGCAGATAAAATACCACGTATTATTCAGAATTAATCTCTCCTATTTCCAATAACCTGAGGAAGAATAGGTAAGAGTATATTTACAGAGATGTATGAAAATTACTTATCCTTTTGAGATGTATTAAGTGAATAAATAATCATTGTTACTGTTCCACACAGAGGTTGGCGCACCAAACTTGCTTCCTTGTGACACCTGTGGAAGGCATTTTGCACCGGAAGCACTGGTAAAATAAGAACATTTTGTACTGAATTTATTTAAGTGATAAAAGAAAGAGAACTGGTACCTGTTTTAATCAAACCCACTCCATGAACTTCTCAGAAACAAGTGAACTAAAAGCAGGAAGATTTTTAGCGGGAAGATTGATGAGAATCATTGCACTGATTTACACAAGCATCTCATTTAACAAAAGCCTTTGTAAACCACAGGCTTGTCATAAAAGTGTATATCCCTGTACTAAATGTGAGTGTGGTGATATATCCCAACTTTGGCAATTTGTGCTTATGGATTCAGACTCCCTCATTGGATACTAAATTATTATGGTGCATTCAGTTAGGTTCCTATTTTCCTTTTAAACTGTTTCATAGATTTGTATAGGAGTAGAACTCTTTTTTATAACTTTTTGTTTTTTAATTAATAACAAAAAACAAAAACAAAACACAAAAAAATAATAAATATACATACTCTATCAAGAAGAAAAAAAATTAAACAGTGCTATTACAAAAAAGTGAAAAAATATGACAAAGGAAAGAAAAAAAACTTGGTATAGTATATAATTATAACAGTAAACAGTTACAAATTTGTATATATTTATCTAATGCAAATATTCAGATGCATATATATTTCTAATATATTTATATAACTACCATTTTTTTTACCTGCTGTATTTTGTATAAATGAATCCCATAGTTCATTATACTTGTCCATACAAAGTCTACGTTTATAGGCAATCCGCTCAAAAGTGCAACCAGGTCTTCAATCCATTGAGTGAATGGGGCCCTACATTTATCTTTCCAATGCTGCAATATCAGTCTTTTGGTCATAGTCAGGGCACAGAGAATCCATTTACGTTGTCCAGATGTCAAATTCCATGTACTAGGTATGTAGTTCAAAAGAGTATTATCCTCTGAAGATTTTAGCTTTTGTCACACAATCATATTTCTCCCAAAACTTAGTAAGTGTAGGACATTCTAAAAACATATGCTTTAAAGAGGCATTGTCCTTATCACATCTCCAACAAAATGCTGTTTTTGACAATCCTTTTCTATACAAATGCAATGGAGTCCAATCAATGCTAAATATTATTTTTTGTTGTATAAGTCATGGTTTAAGGTCCATTGACACTCTTGCTATAGAAGTTAAGACGCTTTCCCATTTATATAAAAACCTCTAATTCTTTATTCCACTCATCCCTTAACATCTGCATATCAAATGGACTGATTGATAACAAATATCTATAAAAGCTAATAGTAGGATTTTTAGTTTTAAAGGGTTTAACTAGATGTTCTAGTATCTTGGGTGTTTCAGAAGCTGAAAATGCTGCTGGTCCAAACAATGTTGTTAACAAATGTTGTAGCTGTAGATATTGCCATTGGGATACATCTGATACAGTATATGATATTTATCTCTTAACACATAAGTTATGTTAAAAAATCATCTTCATCATCTATAAAATGGTCCAAAGTCAATATCCCTGCTTCCATCCAACTTTTCCATATCACCATCTTTTCCCCAATTTTTAATGTTGGGTTTCTCCACAAAGTCAATTTAGCATGGGAAAAAGGATCAAATCTTTTTTTATTAGACATTATATTCCATAGCTTTCTGACTGACATATGCAAAACTCATCATTCCATTTCTCAGTTCTCAACAGTAAGCAAATCCAATACACAACGACTTTTCCAGTCCAAACATCAGCAAGTCCAGAAAGAGCCACCCAAAATAACAACATATCCCATTTTAACCCAGATCAAATAAGCCAACTTTATGTTCCTTCCTTTTACATAAAACAATCTTGCTCTTTAATCCATTCAAATAATTATCGTCCCTTATCTCAAATCTCTTCAAAACTTTAACAAGCCTCTTTTGTAAGTCCAGCAGGAAGAAATTATTCAAATTACTCTCTTGAATTGGCATTTTTATTTCCTTCTTAATTTTTAAAGCCTCATCTTTTTTTTTTTGTAAATCCAGTGACAAATTCATGTTCACACTGTACTCCACAATCATGTCAGATACTGTAAGTTTTGTTCCAAACCCAGCTTCTTCTGGGAACCGACTGTTCATAAGAACACACAACCCAGATGACACTGTTGATTCAAGGCCCCGGTACCATTCCTCAAAAACATCTCTGAACGCCATTATAAATTGCTTATCTTGTCATGCTTCCAATATCAAAAATAATTTTTCTTTCCCATTAAAATGCATTTATCCTTTAAAATTAATTTCTAAATCAAATATTTCAATATTTTCTGAACCCTTCATCCATTTAAAACTTTCTATAGCCAAAACGTGGTCTTACTATTGGTTATTTATTTTGAATTCTTAAAGCTGATAAAGATACAGTTTCATTTTCTTATATTAAAGATTGAAGGCACTCATCTGGTGTTTCCAGCCTTGTCATTCTGAAGGTGTCTAAGTTCTTTAAAGCAGTTAATAAGCAATTTCTGAAAGTGATTAGCAAAGGAAGTGCGAACTTAGTGCCTTTAAAGGCACCAACTATGGCTGGAGCAAGAATGGCAAATTCCCTCGTATCCCAGTTCTCCCACCCTCCGGAGACTGCCACCTTGCAGTCTTTTTGTGAGGAGTAACCGTATGGAACACCATGTGGGCAATCTCAGGTCCTCTCTTTCTCCAGAGCGGGTTGAAGGAGCTGACCCACTCACTGGCTCCTTGTTCTTAGCTGCAATTGTTGGATCTGCTTTTCACAGAGCTGTCTAAAACCCGCCATTTCTTCTCTGGAAGTCACAATCTTTTCTAATTCCCAATTAAGCATTAAGGCCCTGTAATACACTAAGCAGGCTGAAACTATCAAGGAAAGGAAAGAGTTTGAAGTGCAATCAGAAATAATGTATGACTTCCCTAGCTCAGAAAACATGACCATATGACTTTTCCTTTCCTTTAGGCAAGACACAATCCGATATGCAAAAAAATTTTCAACAAGAAGCGCAAGCCATTCAACTCCTTGAAACAACGACTACAGGGAACCGACATCCCAACAATGAGAAAGAAGCCACCCGCAAAGGTAGGCCTGTCAACACCATTCCCATATTTTCATTAATTTGTTTTAAGGAGTATCAAAGTCTTCAGATACTGCCATAGAGATGTCTGGCAACAATAGAGCTGGAGAAGGGGCTGTCTGGATTCTTTACGTAGATTGAGGCTGTCCTAATGTAGAGGTTTGGAAGGACCCATAACATTTATTACTTGATCACCAACATCTAGCTAATACCTGGAATTCCTTCCTTTCATTATCTGATAGAAAATGGGATGTACGTTTACCCTCTGCCCCTCTAACATTCATCTGAGATGATTGCTGTTAAAAAGAATAGATTTGAGGGCTTACCCCTTTTCAGCCTCTATTAAGAGGTGAAATTTGTATTCCCTGGCTGAGAAATGTGAACTTTAAGGGGCCACCATTTTTGCTTCGTCCAAGTAGCTGCTATCATGATTCAATCATGTTGTTCCAGTCTGGATGAATGAATTTAGCTTCTTGCCTTCTCCATGCACAGCCCATGGAGAATCAGCGTGGCTTACTGGTTAAGGAGTTGGATCAGGACCAGGGAGACCCGGGTTTATGTCCACCCTCAGCCATGGAAAATCAGTGACTCTGGGCCAGTCATTCTGCCTCAGCCCAGCATATTTCTCAGGCTTTTGGTGGAGGGGAAAAATTGGAAGGAGTGTTAGGTATGCTGAATTATGTTCCTGGAGAAAAGGTGTGACACAACTGTAACATAAACAAACAAACAAAAAAAACAAAGGGCTGCTTCTCATCCTCCCTTCCATATCTCCTACTCTGTCAGCCCTCCCAAGCCATCTCCTTTTCCCAGCTCTCATTATTCCCATCCAATGACTACTTTGGCAGTGGCTCCCCTACAAAACAAGCAAACCTGGGAAATTCTCTTTGTCCTAAACCGCTAATAATAATAAATATTTTTATGTACGCGTGCCTTCAAGTCAGTGTTGACTCCCTGGCGACTGCCTGGGCAAGTCCCTGCAGTTTTCTTGGCAAGATTTCAGAAGTGGCTTCCCATTGTCTCCTTCCTGGGGCTGAGAGAAAGTGACTGGCCCAAGGTCACCCAGCTGGCTTAGTGCCTAAGGCAGGACTAAAACCCCTGGTCTCCTGGTTCCTAGCCTGATGCCTTTAATCACTACACCAAACTAGCTCTTATAATAACCATTGGGATTCTTTTATTCATAATCTGTTCAAAATCTCTTGAACTTGCCTTCTAAAACAACACCTTTAATTAATATATCCTCCGATTGGCAGAAGGGAAATCTATTTCCTTTCCAGAACGCGCATGAGAAAAAGTCAAATTGGAGACAACAGCATGAAGATTTTATTTCGGCAATCAGAGCAGCCAAACTTGCCACGCAAGCCATGAAAGAAGGCCGCCCTCTTCCACCACCACCACCTCCGTCCATTAACCCAGGTGATTTACTTATTCTGAAACTGCATCTTGGCTTAAAAGTAGAAAAGTTAAAAAGCTTGTTGGAAGAACCAGTGCAGATCCCTGGAGTAAGAGAGTAAGAGTCTGTTGGCCTCCTTCTTCCTACTGTGTGATGGCTGCAGTTGACGACTCTTTTGATGAATGTGTAGTGCCGTCACATTTTCAATTTGCATTTCCATCTAATCTCAACACTCAAAAGAGTTTTAAAAAATAGTTTGGAAGGTAAGAGGCAGTTTTTGAAGGAAACGCTCTGAAATGTATCAGGTGACCAAGTGTCAGCCCTTTGAGATAGGGCAGGTCAGGAAAGTTGCTGCATAACTTTTGTATTGATATAGGTTATGGTAACAAAATCTTGAAAGCTGGACTGTGTTTTCCCTTCCCTCCCTCTCACACCCCAATGAATTAGAGTGGAGCCAGTCTGAGCTTCTTTCTCACACTTTCTGTTTCCTGGACTTCATGCCTGCTTTTGTTTTCGTTAACCATTTCTGCATATTTTCTCCAGGGTCATTCCTGTGGCTCTCTACACTCAATATCCTTTCACTTAGTTACTGTTTCCCAGCAAAGTAATTTGAAAAAGAAGAAATGGTTATACTCAAGATAATATGACTAAAGTGATCAAATATATTTGCAGATGCAATCCATTCTGCTCTTTATAACTGAATGTAGATATTCAGAGTCAA